>NW_022605083.1:0-22213 GCF_008692095.1 Etheostoma spectabile | reverse complement strand
CGGCTTCTCTCCCGTGTGAATGCGCTGGTGAATTTTAAGGTTACCACTCAGAGAAAAAGTTTCCCCACATGTTCACAGCTGAATGGCTTCGCTCCAGTGTGAATGCGCTGGTGAGATTTAGGTTACCACTCTGAGAAAAGGTTTCCCCACATTGCTCACAGCCGTACGGCTTCTCCCAGTGTGAATGCGTTGATGTGTTTTTAGGGTACTCTGTACTGTGAAAGCTGCCCCACATTGATCACAGCTGTAAGGCTTCTCTCCATGTGAACTCTCTGATGAATCTTTAAATATCCTGATGTGAAGGTTTTGTCACAGTGCGACAGCGGGAAGTGTGACTCCCTTCCTCTACGTTCTATCAACAGAGAAAACCAAGAGAGTGAGTTAGTGAGGTGCCATGCTGTAGAGCTCTATCTTAAACTAGAAACAACATTTAGAGCACGTCTATGGAACATTGTTTGACTGACGCATTACTTTTCTTAATTATCTGCCCACATCACTATTATGGGAAATGTAACATCCATTGTTGGTTAGTTTGTGATAAATAAACTACTTTTGATCAATTATGTGTGGCCTCCATTTTGGTTGCCAGCCTTTAGCCAGCCGGTAACAAATGGGGGATCATCAGGGATTTTAGTGCTGGGAAAGTTGTAAATGTAACATTTTCCCACCGATTTTTAGCTTTCACTGGATGTAGGGGTTACCGGGTTGTCTTCATGTTGCTGGAACAGCTATACTCGAGTAAAGTAAATGGAACCATTGTTCATGATAGGCATTAGCAATGAGGGGCACCAGTTGAACCTTTGACCTTTTGTTTTAGGTTGGTGTTTTTGCTAAATCCAAACTTCTATAGCCAGCAGTATTGTGTAAGTAAGTCATATGGTAGGTGTAATGTGGATTGTCCACACAAGCTACATTTCATCAAGCTTTTCTGCTCTGGAATAAAACTGCTGAGCTAACTGACGCCTCAACAAACTGACACAAACCCAGGCGCATATGTCGTGGTCATGGATGTTTAAAAAATAGCTTTGATGTACAGTACATTTGTACATTTCACACTGAAACTACAGCAAAATGGCTCGTTCCAGACATTGCTCTGAGGAACAGAGGACTTTGATTAAAAAGTTGATATGAGAAGGGGAAAAATATAAGAAGTGCAGAAGATTATAAGTGCTCTGCCAAAATCATTTCAAATGTCCTCCGACCCCCCTGCACTGAAATCACACCAGGGATCATGGATCAGTTCCAATACATCAGAATACTTGAAGAGGTCACGTTGCCTTATGCTGAAGAGGAATGCCTTTGAAACGGGTCTTTCACAAGACAAGGACCCAAACACACCAGGAAGGACCAAAGTCTTGGTTCCAGAAGAACCAGATTGATGTTATAAAGTGGCCGCCAATCCCTGGACCTCAATCCAGAGAACACTTGTAGGGGGACATCAAAATGCTGTTTCTGAGGCAAAACCAGTAATGCAGAGGAAGATGGGATGTAGTTTAATGGTCCTGGGCTGGAATACCTGTTCACAGGTGACTCCATGCAACACAGATTTGAAGCAGTTCTCAGATTAATGGTTATGCAACTAAATATCAGTGCAGGGATTCAAACCCTGACACATTTTTCAGTGTATTACAGTAAACATTTGAGTTGTAAAGAAAAATGCAAATACTGCTAATATTCCCTTTTCTTCATTTCTGTAAAAGGTAGAACACAGACTTGATCATTGTTGGTAATGTTCTGATTTGGAAATGAACGGCCAGTGTTCCCAATGCATTGGTATTATGGAATTAAAAGCTATTCTAAGGATTTGGAGCATTATTCACTTCTTTAAAAACTGCGATTATTCAGAACACAACTGTTGTAAAGGTTTTGCATACAAAGATGTAATGACTGGTGGAAATGGGGGTGGACCTACTACACCCCCCCCCCCCCCCCCAACATTACATGCATGTCCATTGCTCCGCGTTTGTGTATCAACAGACAGAGTGAGTGAGTTAGTAAGAAGCCATGGTGGAGCGAGCTAAGTAAAACCAGAAAGCATCGTTCAAGCATGTCTGTGTCTAAGTTCCACTGCTGCATTACCATAGTTTACGCTCTGTGTGTGTGTGTGTGTTAATAAAGTTTGGATTGATATATCTGTGTGGCCTTTTTTTGGCGGCCTTGAGCCAGGCGGTTACAACCGGGGGATGGTCTGGGATTGGTAGTGCTGGAAACTTTTCTTTGTGGGAGTGTCTGACTCCCAGTTGAACTTGATCTAGTCTGTAGGGTCATCAGCCTCTCAGACTCAGGGGATTGGTTGGCACGCTTTGTTTCTTAAATAGATCAAAAATCTAAATTTGATCACAAAAAATAATACTCTACATGAGAACCATAATCCAGAAAAACAAAGCATGAATATATGTGACTCTGTAAGTTAAATTGGTAGAAATGTACATTACGATAATGTGACTGCACATTATATGAAAGGCACCGAGGAGATTATCAAAACTGATTTTTCAACGGCCTTTATCAGTATTGCCCCCCCCCCGACCACTATCAGAGGGCCGCAGTTTAATTGACTACCGGTTTTTCTTGAGGAATTACGGTATTGATCTATAAATCCTAAAAGAATGTTAAAAACCCCTGTGTGCATTCATTAATATTGAGATTAGATTTCTGGGACTCTTCAGTCTGGAGTACCCTCTTTCCTTCACTCACCTTCTCCTCCCTGACACCTTTCTCTTGCCCTCCTTCTTCTTCTTCTTCTTCTTCTCCTCCTCCTCCGTCTCCTCGTGTTCTGCATGTACTCGGTGATAAGGTCCAGGTCCAGTGTTGTTTGTGGCCCATGTGTTCTCCTCACTGGAAGGTGAGTGCAGACAGAAGAATATCTCACTCACTTTGTTTTTAGACAATCCATTCTCACTCTAATATCATTCCTATTATTCCTTTTTTCTATTGCCATCTTGTGAGGTATTTGTGTGGTCTGCAACGTAGTGTCAAAATACCAAACCTTCAACTTTGAAGGCATGATACCATGCTGACACTTATTTGCAATATGTAAATATATTATATATCTCAGGGACCAAGAACACCAAGCATTATATTCTAGACTCATACTTACTCTGTGAACCCCTTCCATTCAGCAGAAACTCTACTCTTCCCTTCACACTCTGCGGTCCAAACCTTCTCCACCACATACTCCTCTTCCACCTCCTCCTCGCCCTTTTTCCTGCTCCGGTCGCCAGCTTGCCGTCTGCTGAAGGTGCCTTAGTAGACCCAGGGGGGACATGCAGAGATAATGATACCAAGGGTAGAGAACTAATGGAGGTGTGACTGAATTCTCGTTGACCGTGTTTTACTAGATTAAAAACTTCTGTTTGAATGGAGAAAATGCAAGGGCATGAGGGGACCAATCCATAGGACTCCGAGTGTCAAGTATCTCCGCCATCAGACTGAAAGAACTACTCCAATGTAAGGCCCAAAAGTCATTAACGGAGCTACAAGCTACATGCACCAGCCTGGATCAACACACTTCATTTAGTAGAACATCTCCAGATGTCCTGTGTGAAAATGGAAAGTTCAGAAAGACGTTTTAATGGGGCAACAAGGCAGACCTGGTCACTTCTTTAAGGGAATCACTGTAAGATTCCCAAAGGATGTTGCAATTAATTGAATTCTGATTTTACTTTAGATTTTGACTCCAACGATCACAAATATATTATAATCGAGAAAAAAAAAATTCTGTATTGAAGAACACTCTTATTTTGTCTGTATTCTGAATAACACCGCATGCACACATCTGCCCTTCCCGAAGCCATAAAACCTCTCAGCACATGGGGGCATCCAGTGGAATTTAAAAACTCAGCACGAGTAAAGATGTTAGGAGGAGAGCAGCCAGAGCAGCGTCTGGTCCGCAAAAAGGCAAATCAAACTTCGTTGTCAGGGAAAAGTTAACGTTCGCTAACTCTGCGGTCCCTCTGCCTGAGCCGCACAACACGTGTTGTAGAGCCAGGAGCCCTGGCTCTTATCTAACATGTGTCTGTGTAAATATATTTAAAAAAGACAAAATGGTTTGACTAAAACCGGCTAACATACCCAAGTTCTCTTTGGACTAAAACGATAAATGGACTGTTCTCTATAGCACTTTTCTAGTGTCAACGACTACTCAAAGTCTTCTACAGACTACCACAACCATTCACCATTCACCACCACAAGTACACTGGGGCCGAGGCTGCTGTACAAGTACACCCCGTACTCGGGGTTCAGTGTTTTCGACTTTGACGTAGGACTGGAGAGATTGAACCACCAACCTTCCAATTGGCAGGCGAACGCTCTACTACTGAGCCACAGCCGCCGTCTTTTAGTGTAGATATGTTGATGGCGGCCCGCCACGGTATAGGGCAGACGCACAACAGGGTTTCTGCTATGTACACCGCCGCTCCTTCAGCTGTTCATGAAAAGTCATGAAGTTGTAATTACTCGACTTTGCAGAGCCGTCTGCTCTACTGGACTCAAGCCAACTTGTCACTCTTTCGCCAAAGCAATTGGAATTGCTTAGTCTTACTATTTGCATGTATGTATGTATGTATGTATGTATGTAATATGCACGTGCATATAGTAATGACGAGAGTCATTTATATATAAATCCTAAAAGACATTTGTGAAACCCTCTGTGTGCATTCATTAATATGAGTTTAGATTTCTGTGACTCTTCAGTCTGGAGTACCCTCTTTCCTTACTCACCTCCTCCTTCCGACACCTTTCCTCTTGCCCTCCTTCTTCTTCTCCTCATCTCCTTGTGTTTCGGCATGTACTCAGCGATAAGGTCCAGGTCCAGGTTGTCTTGTGGCTCCCATGTGTTATCCTCACTGGAAAGGTGAGTGCAGACAGAAGAACATCTCCTCACACTTTGTTTTTAGACAATCCATTGATCCTTTGAGGGCATGATACAATGCGCAATCTATGCTGTAGATTATTTGCATACACACACATATACAGTACAGGCCAAACGTTTGAACAAACGTTCTATTCAATGCGTTTCCTTTTTCATGACTATTTACATTGTAGATTATCACTGAAGGCCTCACAACTATGAATGAACACATGTGGCTATGTACTTAACAAAAAACTGTGAAATAACTGAAAAAATGTCTTATATTATAGTTCTTCAAAGTAGCCCCCCTTGCTTTTTTGATAGTGCTGCAAACCCTTGGTGTTCTCTCAATGAGCTTCATGAGGTAGTCACCTGAAATGGTTTCCACTTCACAGGTGGGCATTTTCAGAGTTAATTAGAGGACTTTCTTGCCTTATTAATGGAGTTGGGACCATCATTGTGTTGTGCAGAAGTCAGGTTGATACACAGCCGACAGCCCTATTGGACAACTGTTACAATTCAAGTATGGCATGAACCATCAGCTAAGTGAAGAGAAACGAGTGGCCATCATTACTTTAAGAAATGAAGGTCAGTCAGTCCGGAAATTAGAATTTTTCCAAGTGCAGCCGCTAAAACATCAAGCGCTACAACAAAACTGGCTCACATGAGGACCGCCCCAGGAAAGGAAGACCAAGAGTCATCTCTGCTGCTGAGATAAGTTCATCTGAGTCACCAGCCTCAGAAATCACAAGTTAACAGCAGCTCAGATTAGAGACCAGATGAATACACACAGGTTCTAGCAGCAGGCATATCTCTAGAACAACTGTTAAGAGGAGACTGAATCAGGCCTTCATGGTCAAATAGTAGCTAGGAAACCACTGCTAAGGAGACGCAACAAGCAGAAGAGATTTGTTTGGGCCAATTAACACAAGGAATGGACATTAGACCGTGGAAATCTGGGCTTTGGTCTGATGAGTCCAAGTTTGAGATCTTGGTTTCAACCGCTGTGTCTTTGTGCGACGGAGAAAAGGTGACCGGATGGGTTCTACATGCCTGGTTCCCACCGTGAAGCATGGAGGAGGAGGTGTGATGGTGGGGGGTGCTTTGCTGGTGAGACTGTCGGGGATTTATTCAAAATTGAAGGCATACTGAACCAGCATGGCTACACATCATCCTGCAGCGACATGCCATCCCATCCGGTTTGCGTTTAGTTGGACCATCATTTATTTTCAACAGGACAATGACTCCTAACACACCTCCAGGCTGTGTAAGGGCTATTTGACCAAGAAGTAGTGATGGAGTGCTTTGCCTCCACAGTCACCGGACCTGAACTAATCCAGATTGTTTGGGGAGAGCTGGACTGCGTGAAGGGAAAAGGGCCACAAGTGCTGAGCATTCTGGGAACTCCTTCAAGACTGTTGGGAAACCATTTCAGGTGATACCATTCAAGAGAATGCCAAGAGTGTGCAAAGCAGTAATCACAGTAAAGGGGGGTACTATGAAGAAACTAGAAATATAAGACATGTTTTCAGTTATTCACACTTTTCATAATTCCACTGTGTTCATTCATAGTTTTGATGCCTTCAGTGATAATCTACAATGTAAATAGTCATGAAAATAAAGGAAATGCATTGAGTATATGATAATGATTATATACAACAGTGTATCAGGACCAAGAACAACAAGCATTAATTATAGACTCATACTTACTCTGAGAACCCCTTCCATTTCAGCAGAAACTCTACTCTTCCCTCCACCACTCTGCGGTCCAAACCTCCTCCACCACATACTCCCTCCTCCTCCTTCTTGCCCTCCTTTCCTGCTCTGGTCGCCAGCTTGCCGTCTGCTGAAGGTGCCTTTGGTAGACCAAGGTGGGGGGGAGGAATGCAGAGATAATGAAACAGGGGTTAGAAGAACTAATGGGGGTGTGAGTGAACCTAATTGACCATGTTTACTAGATTTAAAATCTTCTGTTTGAATGGAGAAAATGAAAGGGCTGATGAGGGACCAATCCATAGGACTCCAGAGTGTCAATATCTCCTGCATTCAAACTGAAAGAACTACTAAATGTCAGGCCCAAAAGTTATTAACTGGAGCTACAAGCTACATGCACAGTAGCCTGGACCAACCACACTTCATTTAGCAGAACATCTCCAGATGTTCCTGTGTGAAAATGGAAAGTTCAGAAAGACGTTTTGATGGTGCAACAAGGCAGGCCTGGTCACTTCTTTAAACGAATAACTGTAAAGATTCACAAAGAATATGTTACAGTTAGCGAGGGGTGCAATTAATTAAATTTGATTTTAATTTAGATTTGGACTCCAACGATCACAAAAATAGTACACGCATGCGCACATCTGCCCTTCCCGAAGCCATAAAACTCTCAGCAGTCAGGGGGGCATCCAGTGAAATTTAAAAACTCAGCACGAGTAAGATGTTAGAAAGAGAGCAGCCAGAGCAGCGTTTAGTCCGCAAAAAAGGCAAATCCAACTCCGTTGTCTGGGAAAAGTTAATGTTAGCTAACTCTGCGGTCCCTCTGCCTGAGCCGCACAACAACGTGTTGTAGAGCCCAGGAGCCTGGCTCTTATCTAACATGTGTCTGTGTAAATAATATTTAAAAAAAGACAAAAATGGTTTGACTAAAACTTGGCCATGATACCTGAGTTCTCTTTGGACTAAACAATAAATGGACTGTTCTCTATAGCACTTTTCTAGTGTCAACGACTACTCAAAGTTTTTCTACATAATACCACAACCATTCACACACATAAGTACCTGGGGCCGAGGTTGCTGTACAAGTACACCCGTACTCAGGGTTCAGTTTTTGACTTTGACATAGGACTGCAGGGATTGAACCACCAACCTTCCAATTGGCAGGCGACCGCTCTACTACTGAGCCACAGCCGCCGTCTTTAGTGTGATATGTTGATGGTGTCCTGCCACGGTATAGGACAGACGCACAACAGGTTTCTGCTATGTACACCGCCGCTCCTTCAGCTGTTCATGAAAAGTCATGAAGTCGTGATTACGCGACTCTGCAGAGCCTTCTGCTCTACTGGACTCAAGCCAACTGTCATCCGCTCTCTTTCGCCGAAGCAATTGGAATTGCCTAGTCTACTATTTTGCGTATGTATGTATGTATGTATGTATGTGTATGTAATATGCACGTGCATATTGTAATGACGAGAGTCATTTATATATAAATCCTAAAAGACATTTGTGAAACCCTCTGTGTGCATTCATTAATATTGAGATTAGTTTCTGGGACTCTTCAGTCTGGAGTACCTCTTTCCTTAACTCACCTCCTCCTCCCTGACACCTTTCCTCTTGCCCTCTTCTTCTTCTTCTCCTCCATCTCCTCGTGTTTCTGCATGTACTCGGTTATAAGGTCCAGGTCCAGGTTGTCTTGTGGCTCCCATGTGTTTTCCTCACTGGAAAGATGAGTGCAGACAGAAGAACATCTCATCACCTTGTTTTTAGACAATCCATTGATCCTTTGAGGGCATGATACAATGCTGCAACTATGCTGTAGATTATTTGCATACACACACATATACAGTACAGGCAAAAGTTTGAACACACTTCTCATTCAATGCGTTTCCTTTATTTCATGACTATTTACATTGTAGATTATCACTGAAGGCCTCACAACTATGAATGAACACATGTGGCATTATGTACTTAACAAAAACTGTGAAATAACTGGAAAACATGTCTTATATTCTAGTTCTTCAAAGTAGCCCCCCTTGCTTTTTTGATAGTGCTGCAAACCCTGGTGTTCTCTCAATGAGCTTCATGAGGTAGTCACCTGAAATGGTTTCCACTTCACAGGTGTGCCTTGTCAGGGTAATTAGTGGACGTTCTTCCTTATTAATGAAGTTGGGACAATCAGTTGTGTTGTGCAGAAGTCAGGTGATACACAGCCGACAGCCCTATTGGACAACTGTTACAATTCATATTATGGCATGAACCAATCAGCTAAGTGAAGAGAAACGAGTGGCCATCATTACTTTAAGAAATGACGGTCAGTCGGTCCGGAAAATTTGAATGTGTCCCCAAGTGCAGCGGTTAAAACCATCAAGCGCTACAACGAAACTGGAGGACCGCCCCAGGAAAGGAAGACCAAGAGTCACCTCTGCTGCTGAGGATAAGTTCATCTGAGTCACCAGCCTTAGAAATCACAAGTTAACAGTAGCTCAGATTAGAGACCAGATGAATACCACACAGAGTTCTAGCAGCAGACATATCTCTAGAACAACTGTTAAGAGGAGACTGAATCAGGCCTTCATGGTCAAATAGTAGTAGGAAAACACTGCTAAGGAGACGCAACAACCAGAATAGATTTGTTTGGGCCAAGAAACACAAGGAATGGACATTAGACCAGTGGAAATCTGTGCTTTGGTCTGATGAGTCCAAGTTTGAGATCTTTTTTCCAACCGCTGTTCTTTGTGCGACGGAGAAAAGGTGACCGGATGGGGTCTACATGCCTGTTCCCACCGTGAAGCATGGAGGAGGAGGTGTGATGGTGTGGGGGTGCTTTGCTGGTGACACTGTTGGGGATTTATTCAAATTGAGGCATACTGAACCAGCATGGCTACCACAGCATCCTGCAGCGACATTCCATCTCATCCGGTTTGCGTTTAGTTGGACCATCATTTATTTTTCAACAGGACAATGACTCAAACACTCCTCCAGGCTCTGTAAGGGCTATTGGACCAAGAAGGAGAGTGAGAGTGCTGTGCCTCCACAGTCACCAGACCTGAACCTAATCCAGATTGTTTGGGGAGAGATGGACCGCAGAGTGAAGGAAAAGGGCCGACAGGTGCTGAGCCTTCTGGGAACTCCTTCAAGACTGTTGGGAAACCATTTCAGGTGACTACCATTCAAGAGAATGCCAAGAGTGTGCAAAGCAGTAATCAGAGTAGGGGGGGTACTATGAAGAAACTAGAATATAAGACATGTTTCAGTTATTTCACACTTTTTTGTCAGGGTATGTACAGCAATCTTTAGTTAAATTTACTACTTTTAATACCTTTTTACTACCTTCAGAATTTTTTTTAAAACCATCACGACAATGATTGCAAGTGTTAATCAGCAACCTTTCTATTATTTACACAGATTTGATGATTTATAACATACATAAATGAACAGATTTAGAGACAACATATCATTAACACCATTGAACATATTTATTTCACTTAGTAATAAAAGTAAAACAAACTACATAAATGTGCTATGGAGAGAATGGATAGTTCCAGCAGAACTGCTGGCATTCACTGCAATTTGATGCATTACAAAATGGCATCTTTTACCACAAGTGAATGACTTTGCGATGTCAGAGTCGGGAAACATTTCTTTGAACAGCTCTGAAATTGCTTCATTTGAGTTAAATGAGTGGTGTTTAACCTCAGTGTTCAGACACCACAGAGCCTCCGCGCGCAGTGTGGTTGTGGCGCCCATGGTTGTCCGGAGGTCAGACGTTGCTGGAGCCGTAGCGTTGGCCAGGAGGCCTAAAGTGGCACTAATTGGCGGCGGTGGTGGTGGAGGTGCAGCCGCACAGACAGCTGAGATTGGTCGAATAATTACTGCTCTCTCGAGCACGCCTTCCATTTTTATGTTTAGTGGATTGCACATGCGACCAAAGTGCGTTAGCTCCCATCCAGTTGACATTGATGTTTTTTTACACACGAAATAAGCCTGCCTGTTATTCCCTACTACAGGCCTGAGCCAGTCCTTAACCCGTTTGCGCCGGAGCTTCGCGATGACACATCTACCGCCGGTTACTGCGTTGCGCAACTCTGACCTCCTGCCGGCTGCTGCGTGGCGCAGCGTTTTGTATTGGTCGGTCTTTCCATGACGCGTGCGGCAGAGACGCACTGTCATTGGTTCAAATACACATGAGGCGGGTCTTGTTGGCTATTTCAAGCCATGTGACCACCAAAATGTACCGTAGTTGCTGAAAATCACGTCAATCAACCAGACAAACATGTGCGTTTGTTTATGAAGTTTTGAGAGACGAGTGAGGAAAACGGCTCCGACAGAGGAAGTGGTAGATTATGATGAAGACATCCTCCCTCCCAAACTCCTCACTATCTTCCACCTCAACGTCCCCGCCCGCTGTCTAACTCCTCCTCTGATTGCCTCGGAGCCGTTTTCTCGCTCGTCTCTCAAACATTCATAAATAAACGCACATGTACGTCTGGTTGATTGACGTGATTTTCAGCAAACTACGGTACATTTTGGTGGCCACATGGCCAACAAGACCCACCTCATGTGTATTTGAACCAATGACGTTCTCTGCTGCACACGTCATGAAAAGACCGAGAAATACAAAACGCTGCGCCACGCAGCAGCCGGCAGGAGGTTCAGAGCTGGCAACGCATCAAACGGCGGTAGATGTGTCGTCGCGAAGCATCCGGCGCAAACGGGTTAATCTGGGTTGTTCACCCAGCTATCAGAAAAACTGCATTTGCCCATTAAAGATGACGATGGTTATCCAGTCGTTGAAGATATGGCTTGAAGCAAGTCTAAAATAAAACGTAAGCCAGCCACTTCTGTTGAGCGCGCAGTGTGGAGATGTCGAACGACCACTGAATATGACGTCAGCATCAAACATAGACGGAGACGAAAGATCTTTGATTATGTCCCAGACACGCCAAAGCCCATATTTAAACGGACTAACGCCAACGCAGGATAGAATTTTAATCAGAATAGGACACCCGATAGTCTGAAAAAAATAACACCTAATTTAAAAAAAATATACCTCTGAGACTACATTTAACACTTTTAATGGCCTTAATTTGACAATTTTGATTTATCACTTTTTAATACTTTTTAAAACCCCGCGGACACCTGTTGTTAAATTCTTAATTCCACATGTGTTCATCATAGTTTGATGCCTTCAGTGATAATCTACAATGTAAATAGTCTTGAAAATAAAGGAAATGCATTGAGTATATGATAATGATATATATGCACACAGTGTATCAGGACCAAGAACACCAAGCATTATATTATAGACTCATACTTACTCTGAGAAGCCCTTCCATTTCAGCAGAAACTCTACTCTTCCCTCCACCACTCTGCGGTCCAAAACCTTCTCCACCACATACTCCTCTTCCTCCTGCTTTTCCTCCTTCACTGCTGAAGGCTCCTCCTCCTCTTCCTCTTTCACTGCTGCAGCCTCCTCCTCCTCTCTCTCGCCCTTCTTTCCTGCTCCGGTCGCCAGCTTGCCGTCTTCTGAAGGTGCTTTTGTAGACCCAAGGAGGTGGGGGACATGCAGAGATATATTACAAGGGTAAGAAGAACTAATGGGAGGTGTGAGTGAATTCTAGTTGACCATGTTTACTAGATTAAAATCTTCTGTTTGAATGGAGAAAATGAAAGGGCTGATGAGGGGACCAATCCATAGGACTCCAGAGTGTCAAGTATCTCCTGCATTCAGACTGGAAGAAATACTAAAATGTAAGGCCCAAAAGTTATTAACTGGATACAAGCTACATGCTCAGTAGCCTGGACCAACCACACTTCATTTAGCAGAACATCTCCAGATGTTCCTGTGTGAAAATGGAAAGTTCAGAGAGACATTTTGATGGGGCAACAAGGCAGGCCTGGTCGCTTCTTTAAGGGAATCACTGTAAAGATTCACAAGGAGTATGTTAACGCCATCTTATATCTAACTGGGATTTTTGGGAGTGATTGGAGCAGGATTGCTGAGGACGAAGTAATGTTACACAGACTGATAAGCCATGGATGCAGCACATTGAAATAGAGTGTGTGTGGTGTGTGTGTCTGCTCTCTGTCAACATGCACATGTGTTTCTTCTATCGGGTGAACAGTTCCTTCCTGAGACTATGTAGCAGAGCCAAAGTCGTTGCATCCAGAGCTTAGCCCCGCCCACGACTATTCTGATTGGTTAAAGAAAACAAACAAGCCAGAGCGTTTCTACAGTAAAAGAACAAAGCAAAAAATCCAGTTAAAGCTGTTTTTAACTTTAATAAATGAAAACATCTTTCTAAGAGACAACGAGGAATCCTGTTAAATAATCCTGATTTCAATAGAAACCAAAGTAATTGGGATTAATCTCTCTTTCCCTAACGTACGACACGGAAAGCTTCAAATGATCACATTTCAAACATCAGCAATTGTTTATGTTTGAAGATATATTTCAGGCAACGCATTAAAGCTTGGTCTATTTGCTGGATTATTCCAAGGTAACTGTCGGTAGCTAACGTTAGCAGATAAGCCCGTTGACAGTGTTGAGTTACGAAAAGTTAAAAACAATGTTTTTATGCTAAAGTATGCTGCAGTCGGGTAGAGAAGATTTGATTAATTCAGTGGTGAATGCTCCATATCAAGCTGTTTAATTATCATCTGTTGTCTCAGTGACGAGTAGATCAGGACGGCCCTATTGTCTCCCCCCACTGTCTGTTATTTTAACTAGCATGTTAGTTAGCCGTAATTAGCTGTGCCTATGTAATGTTAACTATCATGTTAATTAGCAGTAATTAGCCTGTGTCTATGTTAATTTTAACTAACATGTTAATTAGCAGTAATTAGCCTGTGCCTATGTTAATGTTAACTAGCATGTTAGTTAGCAGTAATTAGCCTGTGTCTGTTAATTTTAACTAGCATGTTAGTTAGCAGTAATTAGCCTGTGCCTATTTTAATGTTAACTAACATGTTAGTTAGCAGTAATTAGCCTGTGTCTATGTTAATGTTAACTAGCATGTTAGTTAGCAGTAATTAGCCTGTGCCTATGTTAATGTTAACTAGCATGTTAGTTAGCAGTAATTAGCCTGTGTCTATGTTAATGTTAACTAGCATGTTAGTTAGCAGTAATTAGCCTGTGCCTATGTTAATGTTAACTAGCATGTTAGTTAGCAGTAATTAGCTGTGTCTATGTTAATGTTAACTAGCATGTTAGTTAGCAGTAATTAGCCTGTGTCTATGTTAATGTTAACTAGCATGTTAGTTAGCAGTAATTAGCCTGTGCCTATGTTAATGTTAACTAGCATGTTAGTTAGCAGTAATTAGCCTGTGTCTATGTTAATGTTAACTAGCATGTTAGTTAGCAGTAATTAGCCTGTGCCTATGTTAATGTTAACCAGCATGTTAGTTAGCAGTAATTAGCCTGTGCCTATGTTAATGTTAACTAGCATGTTAGTTAGCAGTAATTACGTACATACCGTTACAACTTTCAGACAGGTTGCTCACGTCACATTTACGTCTTCAAGCTCAGTTGGAGGCTGCGCAGTAACGCTCAGCATCACGGGAAAGAGCTTCTAATAGACTTCACTGGTCTCCGTCCAGAGCAACGGGACCTGTTGGTCCACTTCTTTAACTGTCTATGGTTTCACTCACTCATTTAAAACAACTACTAACTGCTCTATTAGCCTACAAGCTAGTGCTAGCTTGTAGGCTAATAGAGCAGTTAGGTCAGTGGGTCAGTGTTTTCTTTCTTTCGTTCCAATTTTAGGTCTGTCAGTCACAGTGAAAACCGGGGACATTCCGGGGACAGGTCACCAAAACCGGGACTGTTTCCGGAAACCGGGGACATCTGGTCACCCTCCACAAGGACTTTAGCTTGTGCTACACTAACTGCTAACGATGCTAACGATGCTAGCGGGCTAACGATGCTAACAGCCGTTGGTATCATAACTTTTACCAACTGTATGGATGTAAAACAATATTAAACACACACACACACACATGTGTATGTTTTCCATATGTTTACATATGGAAATGAAAAAAAAGTACACATAGTTTTCCTATATTTACATATGGAAATGGATGAATATATGGATGTTTACCTTCTGTCCGGTCAGTGAGTCAGCGTTATAAAGATAACTGATTTCTTCATCATCACGGATAACGGTCGTTCTCCTTGTCACAGCCGAAGGCCCGCCCCTCTGCCCTCACATCGAAAGCTGATTGGACGGGAAGTTAACAGCAACCAATAGAATTAAAGTAGGTCAACAGATTTAAAAAACTGTATTTTTACTGTAACACTGAACACATTCAAAATAAATTATTTAACGGTTACAAAACAAACAACGGAAAAACTACAAAATAATATGTAATATAGAGTATACATAATTAAATCAACCTGACGTGTGTAGTAATAACAATAACTGAACTTTTCTTTCATAAACATTATTTTAATATTTAAAATCCTGAAAATGTAGAAAGTAAGTGTGTGTGTGTGGTGTGTGTTTGTATGTGGTAATATCGTGAGTACATTCTTGACTTATGATTGTATGAAATTATGGTTTAAGTAATGATAAATGTATATAAACTCAATGTTCACATCACTCCACTTTGAAAGTCTTTACACTGTTTTCCTGCCCCTTAAAGAATGTATTTCAAAATACTACTGCATACAGAACACAGGGGATAGATTTCAGGTTGAAATATACACAAGTTATACTTTAAATATCAACATAGTATTAAAATTAAAAATGGGCGTGTACAGAGAGGGATAATAGGCTGATTCACATGTGCACACTTGTAGGTAATATGTGATTTATGAACAGAATATTACATAGATGAGCATGCACACGGTTTATAAATCTGATTTATTTTGGCTTTTGGGTGTATGTACACTTTCAGCAAGGATCCTAACTGCAGTTTTATAAATGAGACCCCAGATTATTTACATTGATTATGGTGGAGATATGCTGCTCTATACACGTTAAAAGTGGTGATTATTTACATGGATTATGGTGGAGATATGCTGGCTCTATACACGCTAAAAGTAGTGATTATTTACATGGAGTCTGGTGGAGATATGCTGCTCTACACACGCTACAAGTAGTGATTATTTACATGGAGTCTGGTGGAGATATGCTGCTCTATACACGCTAAAAGTAGTGATTATTTACATGGAGTCTGGTGGAGATATGCTGCTCTAAACACGCTAAAAGTAGTGATTATGACATGGAGTCTGGTGGAGATATGCTGCTCTATACACGCTAAAAGTAGTGATTATTTACATGGAGTCTGGTGGAGATATGCTGCTCTATACACGCTAAAAGTAGTGATTATTTACATGGAGTCTGGTGGAGATATGCTGCTCTATACACGCTAAAAGTAGTGATTATTTACATGGAGTCTGGTGGAGTTATGCTGCTCTATACACGCTAAAAGTAGTGATTATTTACATGACCTGAAGGCGGCGGCCTTCTGTCTTTTAGACTTTTAATCTGAAAAGCCCTGACTTAAGGTAAACGGAAGTTTGGGGCTGGCGGCGGGATAGCTGTGTTTTGTTTGCTGCTGAGTTCCTAAGTGATTTTTTTCGGAGACAGAGCTCCAGGTGAACCTGCACGTGTTCAGGTAAATATCTTAATAAGTGCTCTGTTACACGGCAGCCAGAGTGCGTGCGAACAATAAGCGAATAGAAGCCGAGCGGCGCATGCGTTAACACGCCAGGCTAGCTCCGTTGTTAGCTCCGCAATTAGTTCTTGGCTAACTGCTAGCTCCGCTATTAGCTTCATGACTAACTGCTAGCTCCTCTGCTAGCTCCGCAGTTACCTTCGTGGCTATAGCTTCTAGCTCTGCTGTTAGCCACGGAGCTAACGTCTAGCTCCGCTGTTAGCTTTGTGGATAACTACTAGCTCCGCCGTTAGCTTCGTGGCTAACTACTAGCTCCGCTATTAGCTTCGTGGCTAACTGCTAGCGTTAAAGTCTCATCTCTCTTTTTGTGCTGTGTTGTCTGATTTAACATAATCTTCCGTGTTTTAGTCAGTTTGAGAGGAGTTTTATATGCTAGCAGCCTCGGACTCGGCTTGTTTCTTAAAGCATTAATTCTTTTACTGTGAAATTCACTTCACAGTACTTCAATTTTTCATAAAGAAAATCCTGAAATAGTCCAAAATTTACAAGAAACTGGAAAAAAAAATCAATAATAAAGTACAGTAACATAAAAAGGTCCAAAGAAGTGTTAATATTTTAAGAGAGTGCACTATGTGTATATGTGTGAATATGTGTTCATGTTATGTTGTCTTGCCACTAAATGTTCCTTCGGGATGAATAAAGTATATATCTATCTATAGTATCTATCTATCGTATCCACTATCTATCTATCTATCTATCTATCTATCTATCTATCTATCTATCTATCTATCTATTATCTATCTATCTATCTATCTATAGTTATGTATCTATAGTATATATCTATCTATCTATAGTATCTATTTATTATCTAAAGTACATTCAACCAATACTACGTTTCCTCCAGTCCATTATGAATGCAGAACTCTGAGTTAGTGCTGCACAATTATGGCCAAAATGATAATCATCACGTACATCACGTACACTTATGAGCACCCTATGTTTGAACATGGGTTTGTTAAGGACAATCCATGACTAACACAGAAGTCCAACAACAGACAACCACTCTGGTCAGATCCGGCTGGCCGTTCCTCCCGATCAAGCTCTCCAAGTATCTCCACCATTGCCTACGTGTGCATTGAAGTCCCCAGCAGAACTATGGAGTACTGGAGCCCCATAGAGAACTCTATTCAAGGTCTCCAAGAAGGCAGAATATTCCAAACTCTTGTTTTGGTGCATATGCACAAACAACAGTCAGAGTTTTCCATAAGTCCAATAATGTGGAAAAAATAATGTTCCTTAATAAAAATGATGAGTGGTCCCTGTCCACATACCCCCCAGCCATAGTTACACAAGCACATCCTCTGTTTCCCAAGCACTCTTTACAAATACCAATGAAACAATACACAAATCCATCAATCTTTATTTTTAAAAGAATGCTGTCCCATTGTTAGTACACGTGAGTGTCACTAGTCTAAAGCCTCCTGTCACTGTCTTGTCGGGATCATTTGGATGCAGCCTTGGCCCTTCACCAGGCGAGGTCTCTGTTACTGAAGCTTCTAGTAATGAACCATTTTCAAACCAATTCCTCTAAGTGTTCAGTGCTTCACCAAAGCTTCATTTGCCCTTCACTATCAGCACCTATTTTCTTGACTTTGTAATGCCTTATGTCTACTGTAAAAACGTAACTGAGTTAAGCCATAATTCATTTTATTTACACCTTTGCTTTTCCCACTGTGACGTGTCAAAATGTCAAAAGGTGCATTGTTTGAAAGCCCATCTCTACACATCCATGTTCCACTCCCACAGGTGGTTTACACGTGCTAGTTGTCCCTTAAATTCACAGTTTATTTTTGTATTTATTGGTGTTTTTCTGTATTTAAAAAAATAGAAATAATCTGTAAAGTTAGTTTTTTTGGATTGCTTACACACTAAAGTTAAAAATAGTACACTATTAGCAAAACCTTACACTCAAGAAGCAAAAGATCAGCCCATATTTGCACAACTATAAGCACATTGTCAACCTCACACTTGTTGCAAAACTCTACACACAGTGATTTGCAAAACACTAACACACTTAACATACTTACACACAAAAAATCTTTTACAGTTTTTTCCTATTGCTAACACACAATTTTGCAAACTAGTCTGGTTTTATCAAAATACTTAACACAATTCACAAAACCACACACCCCAAACTGCAAAAACCTCATATATCCTGCAAAATGAAGCACTGCAACCAAAACTACACATAGCATTATCAAAATCAAACTTTTGCATTAAACGACACACACACTTCATTCATTACCAGAGTTTTGCCTAACCAACTACACACTGTTGGGCATAATGAAAAGCACCCTCATCTTTACTATGCATTGCCATAATACTAAAATATGTTTTAGATTGTTCATGCACAGAAAATTTACACACACACACGCTGTTAGAACATTTTATGTTTCATACAGTAACAAGTCAATTCAACATATGCACAGCGGATATATTCACATGGGACCAAACAAAAATATCGTAGAAAGAAAATTTCAGAAAAATATATTACAGTAAAAAAAAAAAGAGGCAACAAAATAATTAGCAGCATCTTGCCACACAGCGGGTCTGGCCACAACGCCTCGTCAACATCACAGGCAATATCTTCTCCTGCCAGACATTGAGGGAAGAAGCGCCTTGAATGCCTTATCCATCCTTGAATTGCACACCACATCAATGTCATCACATGCCTCTTCCATCGCCTGCACAAGAGGCACGCGCACAAAGGGCTGCCGGTCGTATACCTTCCACGCATGCCGAAAAGAACTCTTCTATGGGGTCAGAAATGGTGAGTATGGTGGCAGGTATTGCATGAGAAATGTGGGTGGTCAGCAAACCAGTTTTGGACTGCGGCGGCACGATGAAAGCTCACGTTGTCCCATACTACAACGTACCGGTTTCCTTGAGGGTCTGCATCATTCATATGCTCTGGTGGTATGAGAATGTTGTGAAGTCTGTCCAGAAATGTGAGAATATGGGCTGTGTTGTAAGGTCCAAGGTTGGCATGACGGTGAAGGACACCATGCATACTGGAGATGGCAGCGCACATTGTGATGTTCCCACCACGTTGGCCAGGAACATTTATAGTGGCTCTGTGGCCAATGACGTTTCTCCCCCTTCTGGTCTTTGCCAGGTTAAACCCAGCCTCATCTATAAAGATGAACTCATGTGGGATTGCATGAGCATCCATTTCCAGTACTCTCTGAGAACAAAGAACAAAAATCTGTCAATATGGTGTTATCCAGTTCTACTGGATAACAGTCAATACAGTACTTACATCCACATATGCTCGTCTGACCTCTTGTTTCCTTGAGAGTTCTCTCAAACGGCAACTTATAAAGTTGTTCATTCTAATTTGGTTTCGCTTGAGAATGCGAGCCAATGTGGGACAGACTGACTCGTTGAATGTTGTGGAACAAGGTGTTGTCTTGGATGATGTGGCTTTGAATTTCTCGTAATCTGATTTCATCATGTTCCAAAACCAAGTTTACAATGCCAGCTTCCTGTACCCGGTGAACATTCGGCCCCTTCCTCCACCATGGAGTCGTCTCTCAGTCCTTTAGAAAAAAATTAAATAAAGAAATATATAGAGCTTGGACATTCAACCTAAATATTTTCCCCCACAGTAGAGTACATTGTACAGGAAACTTGTACAGTTCATAAATGGCTGATGTCATACAGTAAGTAAACAGGTGTCACCCAACTGATACACTATGACATGGGGTGTACTGCATGTGTACTACATGAAATCTTAGTTACATACCTGTTCTCAGTCTAAGGTCCGGATGACAGAGGCGACAGTAAAGCGGCTCAAGTTTGGCTGCACTCTCTGTCCAGCCTCACGCATTGTCAGCCCATGGTTGATGACATGATCTACTAAGGTTGCTCAGATTTCATTTGAAAGTGTTTGTTTTCTTGGCCATGAACTCCTCTACTGCTCACACCTACCTCTCACTCTTCCTCCCCCTCTGTTCTCAACCTCCCTCTTCCTCTTCCTCTTCCTCTACCTCTCTCTGCAACGTCTTCCATTGTTGCTGTTAAAAAAAGGTGCTCACCTGTGTCTTTTCACAGTGCTTACATCCTGATTGAGTGTTGGCAATACAGTTTTTCCTATTGCTAACACACAATTTTGAAAACTAGTCTGGTTTTATCAAAATACATAACACAATTCACAAAACCACACACCAAACTGCAAAACACCTCATATATCCTGCAAAATGAAGCACTGCAACCAAAACTACACATTGCATGAAATGCCACACATTCATTATTACCAGATTTTGCCTAACCAACTACACACTGTTGGGCATAATGAAAAGCACCCTCATCTTTACTATGCCTTGCCATAATACAAAATATGTTTTAGATTGTTCACATGCACAGAATATTTGCAGATACACAACATGTGGTAAAACATTATTATGTTTCACTACAGTGAACAAGTCAGTGCAACAAATTGCAGATATATTTACATGGAACTGAACAAAAATATTCTTACAAAAAACAGTAAACTGAAAAAGAAAATTTCAGACAAAATATATCACAGTAAAAAAAAGAAGCAAGAAAAATAATTACAGTTTTTCCATTTGCGCACAGCGGTTCGGTCCACAACATCTCGGCATCACAGACAATATGTCCCCCACAGACATCGAGGGGGGAGCACCTTGAGTGCCTTATCCATCCCTGAATGTGCACCCACATCATCTCATCACATGCCTCTTCCATAGCCTGCACAAGAGGCACGCGCACAAAGGGCCGCGGGTCGTATACCTTCCACCACCGCCATGCCGAAAAGAACTCTTCTTTGAGGTTCAGACATGGTGAGAATGGTGGGAGGTATCGCACGAGAAATGGTGGGTGGTCAGCGAACCAGTTGTGTACAGCGGCTGCACGATGAACGCTCACGTTGTCCCATACTACAACGTACCGGTTTCCTTGATGGTCTGCATCCTTCATACGCTCTGGTAGTGTGAGAATGTTGTGAAGTCTGTCCAGAAATGTGAGAAATAGTGCTGTGTTGTATGGGCCAAGGTTGACATGACGGTGGAGGAAACATGCATACTGGAGTGGCAGAGCACACTGTGATGTTCCACCACGTTGGCCAGGAACATCTATAGGGCTCTGTGGCCAAGACGTTCTCCCCTTCTTTGGTCTTGCTAGATTGAACCCGCCTCATCTATAAAGTTAAACTCATGTGGGATTGCATGTGCATCCATTTCAGTACTCCCTGAAAACACATACAAATCTGTCAATATGGTGTTACCCAGTATACTGGGAAACAATGTTCCTCCACCATGGTGTCGTCTCTCAGTCTTTAGAAAAAACAAAATAAAGAAATATATAGGGCTGGACAATGCAGCCTAATATTATTCTTTTCATAGTGCTAACATCCTGATTGGAGTGTTTACAATTACCAATGGGTGTTTGGCCAGGTGGCACATTAATAGTCATTTAGCTAATGTAGTGTCATTTAAATGGCAGTGTTTTGAAATGGCAAACATGTGACTTTATGTCAGATTGTTGTGTTTATGCAGGAAACTGTGTTCAGTGCATTAAAAAGTGCCATTTTGAAATGCAAAATGTGGTAAAGCAGAAATGTGTTAGACTTTCTGAGACTGAGAGGAAGTTTTGCTCTCTGTGTGTCAGTTTAAATAATGTGCTGTGCATGTCATTTTAGTGTGTTAGCAATTGGAAAAAAACTGTTATGTGGCTGTTAAAATTCAGGTCTGAGTCCATGACTACACCAAGATTTCTGGCTTGTCTGTTGTTTTAACATGTTGTTTGAAGCTGAGTGCAGACTTTTATCGTTCCTCTTTTGCTCCAAAAACAACCACCTCAGTTTTTCCTTCATTTAATTTTCAGAAGTTCTGGCACATCCAGACGTTAATTTGTTCAATGCACTTAGTCAGTTTTTTATTGGACAATAGTCCCTGGCGATAAGGTATGTAATTTGTGTGTCGTCCGCATAACTATGGTAACTATTTTGTT
>NW_022605082.1:90000-304045 GCF_008692095.1 Etheostoma spectabile | reverse complement strand
CAGGTTGTCTTGTGGCTCCCATGTGTTCTCCTCCTCCTGGAAGTGAGTGCAGACAGAAGAACATCTCCTCACACTTTGTTTTTAGACAATCCATTCTCACTCTCTAATATCATTCCTATTATTCCTTTTTTCTATGCCATCTTGTGAGGTTATTTGTGGGTCTGCAACGTAGTGTCAAAATACCAAACCTTCAACTTTGAAGGCATGATACCATGCTGACACTTATTTGCAATATTAAATTTATATATCTCAGGACCAGAACACCAAGCATTAATATTCTAGACTCATACTACTCTGTGAACCCCTTCCATTTCAGCAGAAACTCTACTCTTCCCTTCACCACTCTGCGGTCCAAACCTTCTCCACCACATACTCCTCTTCCACCTCCTCCTCGCCCTCTTTCCTGCTCCGGTCGCCAGCTTGCCGTCTGCTGAAGGTGCCTTTAGTAGACCCAAGGGGGGACATGCAGAGATAATGATACAAGGGTTAGAAGAACTAATGGAGGTGTGACTGAATTCTAGTTGACCGTGTTTTACTAGATTAAAAACTTCTGTTTGAAGGAGAAAATGCAAGGGCTGATGAGGGGACCAATCCATAGGACTCCAGAGTGTCAAGTATCTCCTGCATTCAGACTGAAAGAACTACTCAAATGTAAGGCCCAAAAGTCATTAACTGGAGCTACAAGTACATGCACAGTAGCCTGGATCAACCACACTTCATTTAGTAGAACATCTCCAGTTGTTCCTGTGTGAAAATGGAAAGTTCAGAAAGACGTTTTATGGGGCAACAAGGCAGACCTGGTCACTTCTTTAAGGAATCACTGTAAAGATTCCCAAAGGATATGTTTGCAATTAATTGAATTCTGATTTTATTTAGATTTTGACTCCAACGATCACAATATATTATAATCGAGAAAAAAAAAAATTCTGTATTGAAGAACACTCTTATTTTGTCTTGTATTCTGAATAACACACGCATGCACACATCTGCCCTTCCCGAAGCCATAAAACCTCTCAGCAGTCATGGGGGCATCCAGTGGAATTTAAAAACTCAGCACGAGTAAAGATGTTAGGAGGAGAGCAGCCAAGCAGCGTCTGGTCCGCAAAAAAGGCAAATCCAACTTCGTTGTCAGGGAAAAGTAACGTTCGCTAACTCTGCGGTCCCTCTGCCTGAGCCGCACAACAACGTGTTGTAGAGCCCGGAGCCCTGGCTCTTATCTAACATGTGTCTGTGTAAATAATATTTAAAAAAGACAAAATGGTTTGACTAAAACTCGGCTAACATACCCAAGTTCTCTTTGGACTAAAACGATAAATGGACTGTTCTCTATAGCACTTTTCTAGTGTCAACGCTACTCAAAGTTCTTCTACAAATACCACAACCATTCACCATTCACACACACAAGTACACTGGGGCCGAGGCTGTGTACAAGTACAACCCCGTACTCGGGGTTCAGTGTTTTCGACTTTGACGTAGGACTGGAGAGATTGAACCACCAACCTTCCAATTGGCAGGCGAACGCTCTACTACTGAGCCACAGCCGCCGTCTTTAGTGTAGATGTTGATGGCGGCCCGCCACGGTATAGGGCAGACGCACAACAGGTTTCTGCTATGTACACCGCCGCTCCTTCAGCTGTTCATGAAAAGTCATGAAGTTGTAATTACTCGACTTTGCAGAGCCGTCTGCTCTACTGGACTCAAGCCAACTTGTCACTCTTTCGCCAAAGCAATTGGAATTGCTTAGTCTTACTATTTGCATGTATGTATGTATGTATGTATGTATGTAATATGCACGTGCATATAGTAATGACGAGAGTCATTTATATATAAATCCTAAAAGACATTTGTGAAACCCTCTGTGTGCATTCATTAATATTGAGTTTAGATTTCTGTGACTCTTCAGTCTGGAGTACCCTCTTTCCTTAACTCACCTCCTCCTTCCGACACTTTTCCTCTTGCCCTCCTTCTTCTTCTCCTCCATCTCCTTGTGTTTCGGCATGTACTCAGCGATAAGGTCCAGGTCCAGGTTGTCTTGTGGCTCCCATGTGTTATCCTCACTGGAAAGGTGAGTGCAGACAGAAGAACATCTCCTCACACTTTGTTTTTAGACAATCCATTGATCCTTTGAGGGCATGATACAATGCTGCAATCTATGCTGTAGATTATTTGCATACACACACATATACAGTACAGGCCAACGTTTGAACAAACGTTCTCATTCAATGCGTTTCCTTTATTTTCATGACTATTTACATTGTAGATTATCACTGAAGGCCTCACAAACTATGAATGAACACATGTGGCATTATGTACTTAACAAAAAACTGTGAAATAACTGAAAACATGTCTATATTATAGTTCTTCAAAGTAGCCCCCTTTGCTTTTTTGATAGTGCTGCAAACCCTTGGTGTTCTCTCAATGAGCTTCATGAGGTAGTCACCTGAAATGGTTTCCACTTCACAGGTGGGCATTTTCAGAGTTAATTAGAGGACTTTCTTGCCTTATTAAGGAGTTGGGACCATCAGTGTGTTGTGCAGAAGTCAGGTTGATACACAGCCGACAGCCCTATTGGACAACTGTTACAATTCATATTATGGCATGAACCAATCAGCTAAGTGAAGAAAACGAGTGGCCATCATTACTTTAAGAAATGAAGGTCAGTCAGTCCGGAAATTAGAATTTTCCCCAAGTGCAGCCGCTAAAACCATCAAGCGCTACAACAAAACTGGCTCACATGAGGACCGCCCAGGAAAGGAAGACCAAGAGTCATCTCTGCTGCTGAGGATAAGTTCATCTGAGTCACCAGCCTCAGAAATCACAAGTTAACAGCAGCTCAGATTAGAGACCAGATGAATACCACACAGAGTTCTAGCAGCAGGCATATCTCTAGAACAACTGTTAAGAGGAGACTGAATCAGGCCTTCATGGTCAAATAGTAGCTAGGAAACCACTGCTAAGGAGACGCAACAAGCAGAAGAGATTTGTTTGGGCCAATTAACACAAGGAATGGACATTAGACCAGTGGAAATCTGGGCTTTGGTCTGATGAGTCCAAGTTTGAGATCTTTGGTTTCAACCGCTGTGTCTTTGTGCGACGGAGAAAAGGTGACCGGATGGGTTCTACATGCCTGGTTCCCACCGTGAAGCATGGAGGAGGAGGTGTGATGGTGTGGGGGTGCTTTGCTGGTGAGACTGTCGGGGATTTATTCAAAATTGAAGGCATACTGAACCAGCATGGCTACCACATCATCCTGCAGCGACATGCCATCCCATCCGGTTTGCGTTTAGTTGGACCATCATTATTTTTCAACAGGACAATGACTCCTAACACACCTCCAGGCTGTGTAAGGGCTATTTGACCAAGAAGTAGTGATGGAGTGCTTTGCCTCCACAGTCACCGGACCTGAACCTAATCCAGATTGTTTGGGGAGAGCTGGACTGCGTGAAGGGAAAAGGGCCAACAAGTGCTGAGCATTCTGGGAACTCCTTCAAGACTGTTGGGAAACCATTTCAGGTGACTACCATTCAAGAGAATGCCAAGAGTGTGCAAAGCAGTAATCACAGTAAAGGGGGGGTACTATGAAGAAACTAGAATATAAGACATGTTTTCAGTTATTTCACACTTTTCATAATTCCACATGTGTTCATTCATAGTTTTGATGCCTTCAGTGATAATCTACAATGTAAATAGTCATGAAAATAAAGGAAATGCATTGAGTTATATGATAATGATATATATACACACAGTGTATCAGGACCAAGAACAACAAGCATTAATATTATAGACTCATACTTACTCTGAGAACCCCTTCCATTTCAGCAGAAACTCTACTCTTCCCTCCACCACTCTGCGGTCCAAAACCTCCTCCACCACATACTCCTCCTCCTCCTCCTTCTTGCCCTCCTTTCCTGCTCTGGTCGCCAGCTTGCCGTCTGCTGAAGGTGCCTTTGGTAGACCCAAGGTGGGGGGGGAGGACATGCAGAGATAATGAAACAGGGGTTAGAAGAACTAATGGGAGGTGTGAGTGAATCCTAATTGACCATGTTTTACTAGATTAAAATCTTCTGTTTGAATGGAGAAAATGAAAGGGCTGATGAGGGACCAATCCATAGGACTCCAGAGTGTCAAGTATCTCCTGCATTCAAACTGAAAGAACTACTAAAATGTCAGGCCCAAAAGTTATTAACTGGAGCTACAAGCTACATGCACAGTAGCCTGGACCAACCACACTTCATTTAGCAGAACATCTCCAGATGTTCCTGTGTGAAAATGGAAAGTTCAGAAAGACGTTTTGATGGTGCAACAAGGCAGGCCTGGTCACTTCTTTAAACGAATAACTGTAAAGATTCACAAAGAATATGTTTACAGTTAGCGAGGGCTGTGCAATTAATTAAATTTTGATTTTAATTTAGATTTGGACTCCAACGATCACAAAAATAGTACACACGCATGCGCACATCTGCCCTTCCCGAAGCCATAAAACCTCTCAGCAGTCAGGGGGGCATCCAGTGAAATTTAAAAACTCAGCACGAGTAAAGATGTTAGAAAGAGAGCAGCCAGAGCAGCGTTTAGTCCGCAAAAAAGGCAAATCCAACTCCGTTGTCTGGGAAAAGTTAATGTTAGCTAACTCTGCGGTCCCTCTGCCTGAGCCGCACAACAACGTGTTGTAGAGCCCAGGAGCCCTGGCTCTTATCTAACATGTGTCTGTGTAAATAATATTTAAAAAAGACAAAAATGGTTTGACTAAAACTTGGCCATGATACCTGAGTTCTCTTTGGACTAAAACAATAAATGGACTGTTCTCTATAGCACTTTTCTAGTGTCAACGACTACTCAAAGTTTTTCTACATAATACCACAACCATTCACACACATAAGTACACTGGGGCCGAGGTTGCTGTACAAGTACACCCCGTACTCAGGGTTCAGTGTTTTTGACTTTGACATAGGACTGCAGGGATTGAACCACCAACCTTCCAATTGGCAGGCGACCGCTCTACTACTGAGCCACAGCCGCCGTCTTTAGTGTAGATATGTTGATGGTGTCCTGCCACGGTATAGGACAGACGCACAACAGGGTTTCTGCTATGTACACCGCCGCTCCTTCAGCTGTTCATGAAAAGTCATGAAGTCGTGATTACGCGACTCTGCAGAGCCTTCTGCTCTACTGGACTCAAGCCAACTGTCATCCGCTCTCTTTCGCCGAAGCAATTGGAATTGCCTAGTCTTACTATTTTGCATGTATGTATGTATGTATGTATGTATGTATGTAATATGCACGTGCATATTGTAATGACGAGAGTCATTTATATATAAATCCTAAAAGACATTTGTGAAACCCTCTGTGTGCATTCATTAATATTGAGATTAGATTTCTGGGACTCTTCAGTCTGGAGTACCCTCTTTCCTAACTCACCTCCTCCTCCCTGACACCTTTCCTCTTGCCCTCCTTCTTCTTCTTCTCCTCCATCTCCTCGTGTTTCTGCATGTACTCGGTTATAAGGTCCAGGTCCAGGTTGTCTTGTGGCTCCCATGTGTTTTCCTCACTGGAAAGATGAGTGCAGACAGAAGAACATCTCTCACACTTTGTTTTTAGACAATCCATTGATCCTTTGAGGGCATGATACAATGCTGCAATCTATGCTGTAGATTATTTGCATACACACACATATACAGTACAGGCCAAAGTTTGAACACACCTTCTCATTCAATGCGTTTCCTTTATTTTCATGACTATTTACATTGTAGATTATCACTGAAGGCCTCACAACTATGAATGAACACATGTGGCATTATGTACTTAACAAAAAACTGTGAAATAACTGAAAACATGTCTTATATTCTAGTTCTTCAAAGTAGCCCCCCTTTGCTTTTTTGATAGTGCTGCAAACCCTTGGTGTTCTCTCAATGAGCTTCATGAGGTAGTCACCTGAAATGGTTTCCACTTCACAGGTGTGCCTTGTCAGGGTTAATTAGTGGACGTTCTTGCCTTATTAATGAAGTTGGGACCATCAGTTGTGTTGTGCAGAAGTCAGGTTGATACACAGCCGACAGCCCTATTGGACAACTGTTACAATTCATATTATGGCATGAACCAATCAGCTAAGTGAAGAGAAACGAGTGGCCATCATTACTTTAAGAAATGACGGTCAGTCGGTCCGGAAAATTTGAATGTGTCCCCAAGTGCAGCGGTTAAAACCATCAAGCGCTACAACGAAACTGGAGGACCGCCCCAGGAAAGGAAGACCAAGAGTCACCTCTGCTGCTGAGGATAAGTTCATCTGAGTCACCAGCCTCAGAAATCACAAGTTAACAGTAGCTCAGATTAGAGACCAGATGAATACCACACAGAGTTCTAGCAGCAGACATATCTCTAGAACAACTGTTAAGAGGAGACTGAATCAGGCCTTCATGGTCAAATAGTAGCTAGGAAACCACTGCTAAGGAGACGCAACAACCAGAATAGATTTGTTTGGGCCAAGAAACACAAGGAATGGACATTAGACCAGTGGAAATCTGTGCTTTGGTCTGATGAGTCCAAGTTTGAGATCTTTTTTTCCAACCGCTGTGTCTTTGTGCGACGGAGAAAAGGTGACCGGATGGGTTCTACATGCCTGGTTCCCACCGTGAAGCATGGAGGAGGAGGTGTGATGGTGTGGGGGTGCTTTGCTGGTGACACTGTTGGGGATTTATTCAAAATTGAAGGCATACTGAACCAGCATGGCTACCACAGCATCCTGCAGCGACATTCCATCTCATCCGGTTTGCGTTTAGTTGGACCATCATTTATTTTTCAACAGGACAATGACTCCAAACACTCCTCCAGGCTCTGTAAGGGCTATTGGACCAAGAAGGAGAGTGATGGAGTGCTGTGCCTCCACAGTCACCAGACCTGAACCTAATCCAGATTGTTTGGGGAGAGATGGACCGCAGAGTGAAGGAAAAGGCCGACAGGTGCTGAGCCTTCTGGGAACTCCTTCAAGACTGTTGGGAAACCATTTCAGGTGACTACCATTCAAGAGAATGCCAAGAGTGTGCAAAGCAGTAATCAGAGTAAAGGGGGGGTACTATGAAGAAACTAGAATATAAGACATGTTTTCAGTTATTTCACACTTTTTGTTCAGGGTATGTACAGCAATCCTTTAGTTAAATTTACTACTTTTTAATACCTTTTTTACTACCTTCAGAATTTTTTTAAAACCATCACGACAATGAATTGCAAGTGTTAATCAGCAACCTTTCTATTATTTACACAGATTTTGATATTTATAACATACATAAATGAACAGATTTAGAGACAACATATCATTAACAACATATTGAACATATTTATTTCACTTAGTAAATAAAAGTAAAACAAACTACATAAATGTGCTATGGAGAGAATGGATAGTTCCAGCAGAACTGCTGGCATTCACTGCAATTTGATGCATTACAAAATGGCATCTTCTTACCACAAGTGAATGACTTTGCGATGTCAGAGTCGGGAAACATTTCTTTGAACAGCTCTGAAATTGCTTCATTTGAGTTAAATGAGTGGTGTTTAACCTCAGTGTTCAGACACCACAGAGCCTCCGCGCGCAGTGTTGGTGTGGCGCCCATGGTTGTCCGGAGGTCAGACGTTGCTGGAGCCGTAGCGTTGGCCAGGAGGCCTAAAGTGGCACTAATTGGCGGCGGTGGTGGTGGAGGTGCAGCCGCACAGACAGCTGAGATTGGTCGAATAATTAACTGCTCTCTCCGAGCACGCCTTCCATTTTTATGTTTAGTGGATTGCACATGCGACCAAAGTGCGTTAGCTCCCATCCAGTTGACATTGATGTTTTTTTTACACACCGAACAATAAGCCTGCCTGTTATTCCCTACTACAGGCCTGAGCCAGTCCTTAACCCGTTTGCGCCGGATGCTTCGCGATGACACATCTACCGCCGGTTACTGCGTTGCGCAACTCTGACCCTCCTGCCGGCTGCTGCGTGGCGCAGCGTTTTGTATTGGTCGGTCTTTCCATGACGCGTGCGGCAGAGAACGCACTGTCATTGGTTCAAATACACATGAGGCGGGTCTTGTTGGCTATTTCAAGCCATGTGACCACCAAAATGTACCGTAGTTTGCTGAAAATCACGTCAATCAACCAGACAAACATGTGCGTTTGTTTATGAAGTTTTGAGAGACGAGTGAGAAAACGGCTCCGACAGAGGAAGTGGTAGATTATGATGAAGACATCCTCCCTCCCAAACTCCTCACTATCTTCCACCTCAACGTCCCCGCCCTCGCTGTCTAACTCCTCCTCTGATTGCCTCGGAGCCGTTTTCTCGCTCGTCTCTCAAACATTCATAAATAAACGCACATGTACGTCTGGTTGATTGACGTGATTTTCAGCAAACTACGGTACATTTTGGTGGCCACATGGCCAACAAGACCCACCTCATGTGTATTTGAACCAATGACGTTCTCTGCTGCACACGTCATGAAAAGACCGAGAAATACAAAACGCTGCGCCACGCAGCAGCCGGCAGGAGGTTCAGAGCTGCGCAACGCATCAACCGGCGGTAGATGTGTCGTCGCGAAGCATCCGGCGCAAACGGGTTAATCTGGGTTGTTCACCCAGCTATCAGAAAAACTGCATTTGCCCATTAAAAGATGACGATGGTTATCCAGTCGTTGAAGATATGGCTTGAAGCAAGTCTAAAATAAAACGTAAGCCAGCCACTTCTGTTGAGCGCGCAGTGTTCTGAGATGTCGAACGACCACTGAATATGACGTCAGCATCAAACATAGACGGAGACGAAAGATCTTTGATTATGTCCCAGACACGCCAAAGCCCATATTTAAACGGACTAACGCCAACGCAGGATAGAATTTTAATCAGAATAGGACACCTGATAGTCTGAAAAAAATAACACCTAATTTAAAAAAAATAATACCTCTGAGACTACATTTAACACTTTTAATGGCCTTAAATTTGACAATTTTGATTTATCACTTTTTAATACTTTTTAAAACCCCGCGGACACCCTGTTGTTAAATTCTTAATTCCACATGTGTTCATTCATAGTTTTGATGCCTTCAGTGATAATCTACAATGTAAATAGTCTTGAAAATAAAGGAAATGCATTGAGTTATATGATAATGATATATATGCACACAGTGTATCAGGACCAAGAACACCAAGCATTAATATTATAGACTCATACTTACTCTGAGAAGCCCTTCCATTTCAGCAGAAACTCTACTCTTCCCTCCACCACTCTGCGGTCCAAAACCTTCTCCACCACATACTCCTCTTCCTCCTGCTTTTCCTCCTTCACTGCTGAAGGCTCCTCCTCCTCTTCCTCTTTCACTGCTGCAGCCTCCTCCTCCTCTCTCTCGCCCTTCTTTCCTGCTCCGGTCGCCAGCTTGCCGTCTTCTGAAGGTGCTTTTGTAGACCCAAGGAGGTGGGGGACATGCAGAGATAATATTACAAGGGTAAGAAGAACTAATGGGAGGTGTGAGTGAATTCTAGTTGACCATGTTTTACTAGATTAAAATCTTCTGTTTGAATGGAGAAAATGAAAGGGCTGATGAGGGGACCAATCCATAGGACTCCAGAGTGTCAAGTATCTCCTGCATTCAGACTGGAAGAAATACTAAAATGTAAGGCCCAAAAGTATTAACTGGAGCTACAAGCTACATGCTCAGTAGCCTGGACCAACCACACTTCATTTAGCAGAACATCTCCAGATGTTCCTGTGTGAAAATGGAAAGTTCAGAGAGACATTTTGATGGGGCAACAAGGCAGGCCTGGTCGCTTCTTTAAGGGAATCACTGTAAAGATTCACAAGGAGTATGTTAACGCCATCTTATATCTAACTGGGATGTTTTGGGAGTGATTGGAGCAGGATTGCTGAGGACGAAGTAATGTTACACAGACTGATAAGCCATGGATGCAGCACATTGAAATAGAGTGTGTGTGTGTGTGTGTCTGCTCTCTGTCAACATGCACATGTGTTTCTTCTATCAGGGTGAACAGTTCCTTCCTGAGACTATGTAGCAGAGCCAAAGTCGTTGCATCCAGAGCTTAGCCCCGCCCACGACTATTCTGATTGGTTTAAAGAAAACAAACAAGCCAGAGCGTTTCTTCTACAGTAAAAGAACAAAGCAAAAAAATCCCAGTTAAAGCTGTTTTTAACTTTAATAAATGAAAACATCTTTCTAAGAGACAACGAGGAATCCTGTTAAATAATCCTGATTTCAATAGAAACCAAAGTAATTGGGATTAATCTCTCTTTCCCTAACGTACGACACGGAAAAGCTTCAAATGATCACATTTCAGAAACATCAGCAATTGTTTATTTGTTTGAAGATATATTTCAGGCAACGCATTAAAGCTTGGTCTATTTGCTGGATTATTCCAAGGTAACTGTCGGTAGCTAACGTTAGCAGATAAGCCCGTTGACAGTGTTGAGTTACGAAAAGTTAAAAACAATGTTTTTATGCTAAAGTATGCTGCAGTCGGGTAGAGAAGATTTGATTTAATTCAGTGGTGAATGCTCCATATCAAGCTGTTTAATTATCATCTGTTGTCTCAGTGACGAGTAGATCAGGACGGCCCTATTGTCTCCCCCCACTGTCTGTTAATTTTAACTAGCATGTTAGTTAGCCGTAATTAGCCTGTGCCTATGTTAATGTTAACTATCATGTTAATTAGCAGTAATTAGCCTGTGTCTATGTTAATTTTAACTAACATGTTAATTAGCAGTAATTAGCCTGTGCCTATGTTAATGTTAACTAGCAGGTTAGTTAGCAGTAATTAGCCTGTGTCTGTTAATTTAACTAGCATGTTAGTTAGCAGTAATTAGCCTGTGCCTATTTTAATGTTAACTAACATGTTAGTTAGCAGTAATTAGCCTGTGTCTATGTTAATGTTAACTAGCATGTTAGTTAGCAGTAATTAGCCTGTGCCTATGTTAATGTTAACTAGCATGTTAGTTAGCAGTAATTAGCCTGTGTCTATGTTAATGTTAACTAGCATGTTAGTTAGCAGTAATTAGCCTGTGCCTATGTTAATGTTAACTAGCATGTTAGTTAGCAGTAATTAGCCTGTGTCTATGTTAATGTTAACTAGCATGTTAGTTAGCAGTAATTAGCCTGTGTCTATGTTAATGTTAACTAGCATGTTAGTTAGCAGTAATTAGCCTGTGCCTATGTTAATGTTAACTAGCATGTTAGTTAGCAGTAATTAGCCTGTGTCTATGTTAATGTTAACTAGCATGTTAGTTAGCAGTAATTAGCCTGTGCCTATGTTAATGTTAACTAGCATGTTAGTTAGCAGTAATTAGCCTGTGCCTATGTTAATGTTAACTAGCATGTTAGTTAGCAGTAATTACGTACATACCGTTACAACTTTCAGACAGGTTGCTCACGTCACATTTACGTCTTCAAGCTCAGTTGGAGGCTGCGCAGTAACGCTCAGCATCACCGGGAAAGAGCTTCTAATAGACTTCACTGGTCTCCGTCCAGAGCAACGGGACCTGTTGGTCCACTTCTTTAACTGTCTATGGTTTCACTCACTCATTTAAAACAACTACTAACTGGCTCTATTAGCCTACAAGCTAGTGCTAGCTTGTAGGCTAATAGAGCCAGTTAGGTCAGTTGGGTCAGTGTTTTCTTTCTTTCGTTCCAATTTTAGGTCTGTCAGTCACAGTGAAAACCGGGGACATTTCCGGGGACAGGTCACCAAAACGGGGACTGTTTCCGGAAACCGGGGACATCTGGTCACCCTCCACAAGGACTTTAGCTTGTGCTACACTAACTGCTAACGATGCTAACGATGCTAGCGGGCTAACGATGCTAACAGCCGTTGGTATCATAACTTTTACCAACTGTATGGATGTAAAACAATATTAACACACACACACACACACATGTGTATGTTTTCCATATGTTTACATATGGAAATGAAAAAAAGTACACATAGTTTTCCATATATTTACATATGGAAATGGATGAATATATGGATGTTTACCTTCTGTCCGGTTCAGTGAGTCAGCGTTATAAAGATAACTGATTCTCTTCATCATCACGGATAACGGTCGTTCTCCTTGTCACAGCCGAAGGCCCGCCCCTCTGCCCTCACATCGAAAGCTGATTGGACGGGAAGTTAACAGCAACCAATAGAATTAAAGTAGGTCAACAGATTTTAAAAAACTGTATTTTTACTGTAACACTGAACACATTCAAAATAAATTATTTAACGGTTACAAAAAACAACAACGGAAAAACTACAAAATAATATGTAATATAGAGTATACATAATTAAATCAACCTGACGTGTGTAGTAATAACAATAACTGAACTTTTCTTTCATAAACATTATTTTAATATTTAAAATCCTGAAAATGTAGAAAGTAAGTGTGTGTGTGTGTGTGTGTGTTTGTATGTGGTAATATCGTGAGTACATTTCTTGACTTATGATTGTATGAAATTATGGTTTAAGTAATGATAAATGTTTATATTAACTCAATGTTCACATCACTCCACTTTGAAAGTCTTTACACTGTTTTCCTGCCCCTTAAAGAATGTATTTCAAAATACTACTGCATACAGAACCACAGGGGATAGATTTCAGGTTGAAATATACACAAGTTATACTTTAAATATCAACATAGTATTAAAATTAAAAATGGGCGTGTACAGAGAGGGATAATAGGCTGATTCACATGTGCACACTTGTAGGTAATATGTGATTTATGAACAGAATATTACATAGATGAGCATGCACACGGTTTTATAAATCTGATTTATTTTTGGCTTTTGGGTGTATGTACACTTTCAGCAAGGATCCTAACTGCAGTTTTATAAATGAGACCCCAGATTATTTACATTGATTATGGTGGAGATATGCTGCTCTATACACGTTAAAAGTGGTGATTATTTACATGGATTATGGTGGAGATATGCTGGCTCTATACACGCTAAAAGTAGTGATTATTTACATGGAGTCTGGTGGAGATATGCTGCTCTACACACGCTACAAGTAGTGATTATTTACATGGAGTCTGGTGGAGATATGCTGCTCTATACACGCTAAAAGTAGTGATTATTTACATGGAGTCTGGTGGAGATATGCTGCTCTAAACACGCTAAAAGTAGTGATTATTGACATGGAGTCTGGTGGAGATATGCTGCTCTATACACGCTAAAAGTAGTGATTATTTACATGGAGTCTGGTGGAGATATGCTGCTCTATACAAGCTAAAAGTAGTGATTATTTACATGGAGTCTGGTGGAGATATGCTGCTCTATACACGCTAAAAGTAGTGATTATTTACATGGAGTCTGGTGGAGTTATGCTGCTCTATACACGCTAAAAGTAGTGATTATTTACATGACCTGAAGGCGGCGGCCTTCTGTCTTTTAGACTTTTAATCTGAAAAGCCCTGACTTAAGGTAAACCGGAAGTTTGGGGCTGGCGGCGGGATAGCTGTGTTTTGTTTGCTGCTGAGTTCCTAAGTGATTTTTTTCGGAGACAGAGCTCCAGGTGAACCTGCACGTGTTCAGGTAAATATCTTAATAAGTGCTCTGTTACACGGCAGCCAGAGTGCGTGCGAACAATAAGCGAATAGAAGCCCGAGCGGCGCATGCGTTAACACGCCAGGCTAGCTCCGTTGTTAGCTCCGCAATTAGTTTCTTGGCTAACTGCTAGCTCCGCTATTAGCTTCATGACTAACTGCTAGCTCCTCTGCTAGCTCCGCAGTTACCTTCGTGGCTATAGCTTCTAGCTCTGCTGTTAGCCACGGAGCTAACGTCTAGCTCCGCTGTTAGCTTTGTGGATAACTACTAGCTCCGCCGTTAGCTTCGTGGCTAACTACTAGCTCCGCTATTAGCTTCGTGGCTAACTGCTAGCGTTAAAGTCTCATCTCTCTTCTAATTTGTGCTGTGTTGTCTGATTTAACATAATCTTTCCGTGTTTTTAGTCAGTTTGAGAGGAGTTTTATATGCTAGCAGCCTCGGACTCGGCTTGTTTCTTAAAGCATTAATTCTTTTACTGTGAAATTCACTTCACAGTACTTCAATTTTTCATAAAGAAAATCCTGAAATAGTCCAAAATTTACAAGAAACTGGAAAAAAAATCAATAATAAAGTACAGTAACATAAAAAGGTCCAAAGAAGTGTTAATATTTTAAGAGAGTGCACTATGTGTATATGTGTGAATATGTGTTCATGTTATGTTGTCTTGCCACTAAATGTTCCTTCGGGATGAATAAAGTATATATCTATCTATAGTATCTATCTATCGTATCTATCTATCTATCTATCTATCTATCTATCTATCTATCTATCTATCTATCTATCTATCTATCTATCTATAGTATATGTCTATCTATAGTATATATCTATCTATCTATAGTATCTATTTATCTATCTAAAAGTACATTCAACCAATACTACGTTTCCTCCAGTCCATTATGAATGCAGAACTCTGAGTTAGTGCTGCACAATTATGGCCAAAATGATAATCATCACGTACATCACGTACACTTATGAGCACCCTATGTTTGAACATGGTGTTTGTTAAGGACAATCCATGACTAACACAGAAGTCCAACAACAGACAACCACTCTGGTTCAGATCCGGCTGGCCGTTCCTCCCGATCAAGCCTCTCCAAGTATCTCCACCATTGCCTACGTGTGCATTGAAGTCCCCCAGCAGAACTATGGAGTACTGGAGCCCCATAGAGAACTCTATTCAAGGTCTCCAAGAAGGCAGAATATTCCAAACTCTTGTTTTGGTGCATATGCACAAACAACAGTCAGAGTTTTCCAATAAGTCCAATAATGTGGAAAAAATAATGTTCCTTAATAAAAATTGATGAGTGGTCCCTGTCCCACATACCCCCCAGCCATAGTTACACAAGCACATCCTCTGTTTCCCCAAGCACTCTTTACCTAATACCCAATGAAACAATACACAAATCCATCAATCTTTATTTTTAAAAGAATGCTGTCCCATTGTTAGTACACGTGAGTGTCACTAGTCTAAAGCCTCCTGTCCACTGTCTTGTCGGGATCATTTGGATGCAGCCTTGGCCCTTCACCAGGCGAGGTCTCTGTTACTGAAGCTTCTAGTAATGAACCCATTTTCAAACCAATTCCTCTAAGTGGTTCAGTGCTTCACCAAAGCTTCATTTGCCCTTCACTATCAGCACCTATTTTCTTGACTTTGTAATGCCTTATGTCTACTGTAAAAACGTAACTTGAGTTAAGCCATAATTCATTTTTATTTACACCTTTGCTTTTCCCACTGTGACGTGTCAAAATGTCAAAAGGTGCATTGTTTGAAAGCCCATCTCTACACATCCATGTTCCACTCCCACAGGTGGTTTTACACGTGCTAGTTGTCCCTTAAATTCACAGTTTATTTTTGTAATTTATTGGTGTTTTTCTGTATTTAAAAAAAATAGAAATAATCTGTAAAGTTAGTTTTTTTGGATTGCTTACACACTAAAGTTAAAACTAGTACACTATTAGCAAAACCTTACACTCAAGAAGCAAAAGATCAGCCCATATTTGCACAACTATAAGCACATTGTCAACCTCACACTTGTTGCAAAACTCTACACACAGTGATTTGCAAAACACTAAACACACTTAACATACATTACACACAAAAATCTTTTACAGTTTTTCCTATTGCTAACACACAATTTTGCAAACTAGTCTGGTTTTATCAAAATACTTAACACAATTCACAAAACCACACACCCAAACTGCAAAACACCTCATATATCCTGCAAAATGAAGCACTGCAACCAAAACTACACATAGCATTATCAAAATCAAACTTTTGCATTAAACGACACACACACTTCATTCATATTACCAGAGTTTTGCCTAACCAACTACACACTGTTGGGCATAATGAAAAGCACCCTCATCTTTACTATGCATTGCCATAATACTAAAATATGTTTTAGATTGTTCACATGCACAGAAATATTTACACACACACACGCTGTTAGAACATTTTATTGTTTCACTACAGTAAACAAGTCAATTCAACATATGCACAGCGGATATATTCACATGGGACCAAACAAAAATATTCGTAGAAAAGAAAATTTCAGAAAAAATATATTACAGTAAAAAAAAAAAGAGGCAACAAAAATAATTAGGCAGCATCTTGCCACACAGCCGGGTCTGGCCACAACGCCTCGTCAACATCACAGGCAATATCTTCTCCTGCCAGACATTGAGGGAAGAAGCGCCTTGAATGCCTTATCCATCCTTGAATTGCACCCACATCAATGTCATCACATGCCTCTTCCATCGCCTGCACAAGAGGCACGCGCACAAAGGGCTGCCGGTCGTATACCTTCCACCGCCATGCCGAAAAGAACTCTTCTATGGGGTTCAGAAATGGTGAGTATGGTGGCAGGTATTGCATGAGAAATGGTGGGTGGTCAGCAAACCAGTTTTGGACTGCGGCGGCACGATGAAAGCTCACGTTGTCCCATACTACAACGTACCGGTTTCCTTGAGGGTCTGCATCATTCATATGCTCTGGTGGTATGAGAATGTTGTGAAGTCTGTCCAGAAATGTGAGAATATGGGCTGTGTTGTAAGGTCCAAGGTTGGCATGACGGTGAAGGACACCATGCATACTGGAGATGGCAGCGCACATTGTGATGTTCCCACCACGTTGGCCAGGAACATTTATAGTGGCTCTGTGGCCAATGACGTTTCTCCCCCTTCTTCTGGTCTTTGCCAGGTTAAACCCAGCCTCATCTATAAAGATGAACTCATGTGGGATTGCATGAGCATCCATTTCCAGTACTCTCTGAGAACAAAGAACAAAAATCTGTCAATATGGTGTTATCCAGTTCTACTGGATAACAGTCAATACAGTACTTACATCCACATATGCTCGTCTGACCTCTTTGTTTCCTTGAGAGTTTCTCTCAAACGGCACCTTATAAAGTTGTTTCATTCTAATTTGGTTTCGCTTGAGAATGCGAGCCAATGTGGACAGACTGACTCGTTGAATGTTGTGGAACAAGGTGTTGTCTTGGATGATGTGGCTTTGAATTTCTCGTAATCTGATTTCATCATGTTCCAAAACCAAGTTTACAATGCCAGCTTCCTGTACCCCGGTGAACATTCGGCCCCTTCCTCCACCATGGAGTCGTCTCTCAGTCCTTTAGAAAAAATTAAATAAAGAAATATATAGAGCTTGGACATTGCAACCTAAATATTTTCCCCCCACAGTAGAGTACATTGTACAGGAAACTTGTACAGTTCATAAATGGCTGATGTCATACAGTAAGTAAACAGGTGTCACCCAACTGATACACTATGACATGGGGTGTACTGCATGTGTACTACATGAAATCTTAGTTACATACCTGTTCTCCAGTCTAAAGGTCCGGATGACAGAGGCGACAGTAAAGCGGCTCAAGTTTGGCTGCACTCTCTGTCCAGCCTCACGCATTGTCAGCCCATGGTTGATGACATGATCTACTAAGGTTGCTCAGATTTCATTTGAAAGTGTTTGTTTTCTTTGGCCATGAACTCCTCTACCTGCTCTACACCTACCTCTCACTCTTCCTCCCCCTCTTGTTCTCAACCTCCCTCTTCCTCTTCCTCTTCCTCTACCTCTCTCTGCAACGTCTTCCATTGTTGCTGTTAAAAAAAGGTGCTCACCTGTGGTCTTTTCACAGTGCTTACATCCTGATTTGAGTGTTGGCAATTACAGTTTTTTCCTATTGCTAACACACAATTTTGCAAACTAGTCTGGTTTTATCAAAATACATAACACAATTCACAAAACCACACACCCAAACTGCAAAACACCTCATATATCCTGCAAAATGAAGCACTGCAACCAAAACTACACATTGCATGAAATGCCACACACTTCATTCATATTACCAGATTTTTGCCTAACCAACTACACACTGTTGGGCATAATGAAAAGCACCCTCATCTTTACTATGCCTTGCCATAATACTAAAATATGTTTTAGATTGTTCACATGCACAGAAATATTTGCAGATACACACACATGCTGGTAAAACATTATTTTATGTTTCACTACAGTGAACAAGTCAGTGCAACAAATTGCAGATATATTTACATGGAACTGAACAAAAATATTCTTACAAAAAACAGTAAACTGAAAAAGAAAATTTCAGACAAAATATATCACAGTAAAAAAAAGAAGCAAGAAAAATAATTACAGTTTTTTCCATTTGCCGCACAGCCGGTTCGGTCCACAACATCTCGGCATCACAGACAATATGTCCCCCCCACAGACATCGAGGGGGGAGCACCTTGAGTGCCTTATCCATCCCTGAATTGCACCCACATCCATCTCATCACATGCCTCTTCCATAGCCTGCACAAGAGGCACGCGCACAAAGGGCCGCGGGTCGTATACCTTCCACCACCGCCATGCCGAAAAGAACTCTTCTTTGAGGTTCAGACATGGTGAGAATGGTGGGAGGTATCGCACGAGAAATGGTGGGTGGTCAGCGAACCAGTTTTGTACAGCGGCTGCACGATGAACGCTCACGTTGTCCCATACTACAACGTACCGGTTTCCTTGATGGTCTGCATCCTTCATACGCTCTGGTAGTGTGAGAATGTTGTGAAGTCTGTCCAGAAATGTGAGAATATGTGCTGTGTTGTATGGTCCAAGGTTGACATGACGGTGGAGGACAACATGCATACTGGAGATGGCAGAGCACACTGTGATGTTCCCACCACGTTGGCCAGGAACATCTATAGTGGCTCTGTGGCCAATGACGTTTCTCCCCCTTCTTCTGGTCTTTGCTAGATTGAACCCAGCCTCATCTATAAAGTTAAACTCATGTGGGATTGCATGTGCATCCATTTCCAGTACTCCCTGAAAACACATACAAATCTGTCAATATGGTGTTACCCAGTATACTGGGAAACAATGTTCCTCCACCATGGTGTCGTCTCTCAGTCCTTTAGAAAAAACAAAATAAAGAAATATATAGGGCTTGGACAATGCAGCCTAAATATTATTCTTTTCATAGTGCTAACATCCTGATTGGAGTGTTTACAATTAACCAATGGGTGTTTGGCAAGGTGGCACATGTAATTAGTCATTTAGCTCATGTAGTGTCATTTTAAATGGCAGTGTTTTGAAATGGCAAACATGTGACTTTATGTCAGATTGTTGTGTCTTATGCAGGAAACTGTGTTCAGTGCATTTAAAAAGTGCCATTTTGAAATGCAAAATGTGTGTAAAGCAGAAAATGTGTTTAGACTTTCTGAGACTTGAGAGGAAGTTTTGCTCTCTGTGTGTCAGTTTAAATAATTGTGCTGTGCATGTCATTTTAGTGTGTTAGCAATTGGAAAAAACTGTAATGTGGCTGTTAAAATTCAGGTCTGAGTCCATGACTACACCAAGATTTCTGGCTTTGTCTGTTGTTTTTAACATTGTTGTTTGAAGCTGAGTGCAGACTTTTAATCGTTCCTCTTTTGCTCCAAAAACAACCACCTCAGTTTTTCCTTCATTTAATTTCAGAATGTTCTGGCACATCCAGACGTTAATTTGTTCAATGCACTTAGTCAGTTTTTTTATTGGACAATAGTCCCCTGGCGATAAGGTTATGTAAATTTGTGTGTCGTCCGCATAACTATGGTAACTTATTTTGTTGTTCTCCATAATCTGAGCCAGTGGAAGCATGTTAAGAACCAGTATTAATGCAAAGAAAGGACTGGAGCATTTATTGTAGAGAATAAGTAGGCTGACACTGAAGTATTGAGACAACAGTGACTGAAAATCTAATTCAATCTACATATCGGTCTTCTTAAAGATCTAAATAGATTTTCCCACCTCAGAGTCATCTGGAGCACGTAGCGATTAGCTTCTGTCCCTCTGAACCCTGAGTGACAATCACTCTGCAGTGAATGAGATGCAGTTCCCCCCTCAGTCTAACCAAGACTATACTTTCAGGGATAATTTCTAGAGTTTCAGACTTGAGGAATGTGTTTCTAAAGTGTTTGGTCTCGCTGACCACGATGATGAGTCGTGACATTCCATTCTGAGTATGAAGCTGATAGAGAGTAATGATTCACTTCATATGCTCTCTGTCATTGATGATCGTTCTTTGCTTCTTTATGGAGCACTGAGGAAGGGAATATGAGCAGAGTGGTGATGGTAGTAAATATGTGAAAAACTAACATCAGTGAAGGTAATAAAACATGCTAAGCTTTCTGATTAACTGAAGTTATAGTCAGTCTTGAAGTATGTTTAGTCCATGGTGGACATGGTTACTTGAAAGGGTTAACACCTACTTTGTAATGCCTTATGTCCCGTGTAAAAATGTGACCTGAGTTAAGCCATAATTCATTTTTATTTCTACCTTTGCTTTTCCTACTTTGACATGTCAAAAAGGTGCGTTGTTTGAAAGCCCATCTCTACACATCCATGTTCCACTCCCACAGGTGTTTCCACTTGACTAATCAGACTGTGTGGCCTTCACAGGCTAAGCTTGATTGACATGTATTAAAGGGGTGGAACGGTACACTGAAGTCCCGGTGGACGGGATGGCATGTTGGACTGAAATGAAATACTCTGGTGGAGACAGATGACTTCCAGTACCTATGAGATAACACAATATTGCTTGTGAAGGCACATCTGTAGTTTGGTATACTGTAATGATTTATCAGTTTTCTACTATTCTTGAAGAATGCCTCTTGTTGTCAGCAGGATTTGAACATACGCGGGGAAGACCCCAATGGATTTCTAGGCCATCGCCTTAACCACTCGGCCACAACAACCTGAAACTTAGTGCTATACCTATTTGCACAAATGTCCATAAACTTTCTAATTGGTTAGTAGTAGTTACCAGACACGGGCAAATTGCAAATTATAGTGGACTGCCTGCGTCTGTGGATCCTCGTGGAGGCAGATTGATTGATTGATATGCTCCCTTATTTGTACCATAACAGAAATTTAATATTTTATCAAATCTGGGTTGGGCGAGTAACCTTTCTGGTTACTGCTTGACAAATAAAGCAAGTAACCACATAACAAAGACTACTGCGACGGCTGGGAATCGAACCCAGATCAACAGCTTGGAAGGTAGCTATGCTCACCACTATACCACCATCGCTGGACAATGCAGTGTATGTTCTTAAACCTGTAAGCTCACTTTAAACTAGATGTGGAAAGTTGAAAGGTTGATTTTTTTCACCTGTGCTGTGGCTTAAAAACAGGTTCCATTGAGATTTGAACTCAGATCACTGGATTCAGAGTCCAGAATGCTAACCATTACACCATGGAACCTTTAAAAGTTTTGCAAGGGTTTGCTAGTCAGTTTCTTTCATAATATCCACATGCGTGATGTTAAAGGCACACAACAATCACAACGAAGATGAAAAAGCAACAATTATAGGCCAACTTAAGTCATTTAGCAAGCAAAGCATCAGAGGATGTGGGAAAAAGCAAGTCAAGAACAGGTTTTAAAGGACTTGCCATTGACAGTGAATACAGCAGTAGATATGTCTACTGTGTACAAACACATGGTAACTTTACATGTGTTGACAATAAAGATGCTCACAAAACGCTGTTAAATACTTAAATACAAAGAACTGCTAAGTTCTCTATTCCCAATATCATTGGGAATATCATGTCATATCATGTCTCAGAAAAAGAGTAGCTGTCAGAAGTGGGATTTGAACCCACGCCTCCAGTTGAGACTGCGACCTGAACCTTGGACCGCTCGGCCATCCTGACTGATACAATAAATGCTTCGTAGGACCCATCTCAAAAATTATAATATAGTAAATTAAACATGTCATGATATAGGAGGTTCTCAGTCATCCATGTCATAGTTAACAAGGGAAGGTTTCTCAACTGTCAGCCCAAATACATGGAGACATGGAAGAAAGTCACCAGGGTGGCAATGTGCTTGACAATGGCAATACATTGCACGGGATATGAAGGGAATGTGCAATACAGGCCAAATCCTCTGGTGGGAATCAAGATCCACCAATGTTTCTGTCCACAATGTCCACCTGAATCACACAGAAAGTGTTGGACACAGTGACCACTCCCCCACCCATATCTGTCAGTTGAAAGCTGTGGAGAAAGGGGGGTTCCAAAGCTAAAGGACGTAGATTAGAAAATCAACAAATAATTGTGATAATTAATCGTGATCTCCATATTGATCAATCACTTTGGTCATAATCACGCAGCCCAAAGAGATCTAATGTTTTATCAAACCAGGTTGGGAAAGTAACCTTTCTGCTGACTTCTTGTAAAAAAAATCAAGTAACATCATTCAAAGAAAGCTACTGCAATGGCTGGGAATCAAACCCAGATCAACTGCTTGGAAGGCAGCTATGCTCACCACTATACCACCATTACTGGGCAATACACTGTTCACTTCAAATATTGAAATACATCTGGGCATTGAGACTGAAAGTGCACTCTATCACTGAGCTACAGGCCCTGATGATTCAGAAATTCCCTCCAGGGGGTCATGTGTTATCATTTTCACAAGAATAGAAAGTGTGTGTGTATGTGCTAGCTCCCTTCGATAGCTCAGGTGGTAGAGCGGAGGACTGTAGAGGTATAAAGCTGAAATCCTTAGGTTGCTGGTTCAAATCCTGCTCGAAGGAACATTCTTTTCCAGTGTTTCCCTTCAGGGATCAATAAAGAATTTCTGATGCTGATGTAGAGGTGGACAGACGATCCAAAAGCATAATACTTCTTGCTGAGACATAACAGGAAACAAAAAGAAAGAGGTGGGGGAGATAGAGTTAAATAACTTTTTTTCAGGACACCCACATTTTGTCGTTCAATATGGCAGGCATTCTATGCATCCAGGGCCAAATGTTTTACCATTTCATCCACTACGGGCCCCTAAGGAAACATGGGACTGTGAACTCTTGTTACCCATAGCAACGACAGCTAACAACGAGTGGAAGTACTTCTCTCTTTTCGTATAATCGCCACTATACGGCCCAGTTTAATCTCGGTAAACTTTGCGGAAATCCTGCAAACAGCTACGATGACTGTTTATCTGTAAGGATTTAAAAATCTATCTGTCATACCCGTCTGGCCCGTATTGGATGGAATTATGTCAATTTGCGCTTTTTATCTGTAACACATAAAAATCTGGATGCAACAAAGAACCATTTTCTCCTGTTCTGTACACAACCCAAAGTTTAAAAAAAAACAAAAGATAACTTTCACCGAATCCCTCAGTTAAATCACAGCAGTAACTTTACATGTGTTGACAATAAAGATGCTCACAAAACGCTGTACTTTCAATTGCGTTTCTCGTGCACATTCATGTCCTCTTAAATACAAAGAACTGCTAAGTTCTTTATTCCCAATATCAACTCTCAGACATTAGTTCCAAAGGAAAACAATTATTGTCAGAAGTGGGATTTGAACCCACGCCTCCAGTGGAGACTGCGACCTGAACGCAGCGCCTTGGACCGCTCGGCCATCCTGACTGATCCTTCAGATGTTCAGAAAGACCTGTTTGAAAAATTATGATATAGTAAATTAAACGTCATGAAATGGTAGTTTCTCAGTCATCCATGTCATAGTTAACAAGGGAAGGTTTCTCAACTGTCAGCCCAAATATATGGGCGTTCATGGAGACATGGAAGAAAGTCACCAGGGTGGCAATGTGCTTGACAATGGCAATACATTGCACGGGATGTGAAGGCAATGTGCAATACAGGCCAAATCCTGTGGTGGGAATCAAGATCCACCAATGTTTCTGTCCACAATGTCCAACTGAGTCCACAAATATACCTGACAGATGGGAAATAAACTGATAATTGTCTTTTTGCTCTAAACGTGTCAAATATTGCCGTACAATGCCCACATTGAGTCCAGATGTGTCCATTTTGGTTCCTGATCCATGCTACTACCCCAAAAGTCCATAACTAGGCCGAGGGCAACTGGACTTGGTAAAAGGTCCTCCGCAGATGTTTTGTCTCTCATCCAAGAGACTTCTTTAGTTTTTTTACATTACTTTTTATGAATTTTTGACATACTATACTATGACTTTTTATGACATTTTTCAACATCTTATACTATGCCTTTTTATGCCTTTTTATGAATTTTTGTCATACTATATACTATGACTTATGAATTTTTTGACATACTCTAAAATGAATTTTTATGACATTTTATGAATTTTTGTCATACTATACTATGACTTACGATTTTTTTCAACATACTATGACTTTTTTTGAAAAGGAGAATTAGCTCAAATGGTAGAGTGCTTGCTTAGCATGCGAGAGGTAGCGAGATCAATGCCCGCATTCTCCAGAGGACTTTAGATTCTTCTTGTTTTACAACAAGAACTACAAATTTGGACTTGTTAAGACATACTACACTACAACTTTTTAGGAATATTATACTATGACTTTTATGAATTTTTTGTCATACTATACTATGACTTTTTATGAATTTTTCGACATACTATACTATGACTTTTTAATGACATTTAATGATTTTTTGTCATACTATACTATGACTTTTATGATTTTTTTGACATACTATACTATGACTTTTATGGATTTTTCAACATAATATGACAATTTCTGAAAAGGGGGAATTAGCTCAAATGGTAGAGCGCTTGCTTAGCATGTGAGAGGTAGCGGGATCAATGCCCGCATTCTCCAGAGGACTTTAGGTTCTTCTTGTTTTACAACAAGAACTTTAAATTTGGACTTGTTACGACATACTACACTACGACTTTTTTTAACCCAGGTTTCAAGAAAGTAAAAAAAAAAGCTTTATATTCTAGCTGGAAAGAAATAACGGGATGCGTGGGATTACCCATAGACTGTATAGATATTGATTATATTATTAATATTATCGGTGTATGGGATTACCCCCTTTCTGGTCTACATGTCCGTGACTCTGCTGAATTATTTTATGCCCGGTAGGGGCTAAATGTGCCCCCCCCCCCTTAAAGTGATCAATGAAGCTTCACCAATAGACCATATATTATAATCCTCCAATAGAAGTGTTTTAACTCTGCTGGCCGGGTCCATTGCACGCGTAACGTAAGAGGAGCTGATGTTCAACACTACGCTTCACCAGAATCACCAAACTGGCGACAGCGGCCAGAGAGCAGCGTGGTGGTGCGTATTAGAGGGTTGGCACTCCTATCCCATCCCGGGCTTCAGTGTTGCCGGGTAGACGTGACCGGACTCCAGACCAACCAAAGATCTATTACTGGGTTTGCAGCTGAGTTAACCACACAGGCCTATTACAGCCGGAACTTAACTATCTGCTCTACAAGCGGACAAACAGGACAGTCTGTGTTTTTTACGAGGTGTGTGCGGCCCTTTCACACAGAAAAGGATCCTAAAGTGTCTGTATTTCTTTTACATTAAACTACCAAAATACAGAAAACAACTTCATGACTGTCAGTGAGCGGATCTGCAGTTTGGGTTTTGAGAGTTTGTGTTTTTATTTCTTGTTTCCCTCCCCTGCGTCCTCTGACAACAGCTGACAGTAGATCAACGTTTTCACGATGCTGTGCCGGCTCCAAAAAAACTGAAGAAACGACAACATTCCAGGGAACAGACGCTCCGCTAACTAGGGTTAGGCCCAGACTAGCAGCTAGCTTCTACACACCTAAACAGCCCGTATGAGCAGATGTATGAGAATTAATTTAGCCTGTCTCCTAAATACATTGTCCTAGGGAAAGGGGGGGGCAATTCATTTACCCAAGGGGCCACATGAGGAACAGGGGCTGTTGTGGGGGAAGTAACAAGGTAGTAAGTATTAAAAGCTAAAAGTACAATGTATACGTCGATGTATATGTCACACGGAGGCCACTTGGAGAGATACCTGCTGCTGTACAAGTTGCTGATCTTTAGCTCATTAGATGGTCAGTTAGCTCCATCTAGTGGACAGATAGTAGAACTCCATCATCTGATGGGGGACTGCTCTCACACTGACTGGGTCCAAGAGTGTATGGCTGCAGCCTGGAGCATCCCATGTCATGCTGTCCCGCCTGGTGCCATCCCCGAGCTTCTACTTTTCAAAATAAAAGCTTGCATCTGGAATAAAATAAGCTTATGTCGACTGTCATGCTATGAATAAAATACTTACAAAATACATTTCTGTCTATAAAATAAAAGCAGATTATAGGCAAACTAAAAAAATTCCTTCTGCCATCCCACCCGGTGCCGTCCCCGAAATCTAAATTTCAAAATAAAACCTTGCATCTGGAATAAAATATTTAACAATTAGGCTATCTCTCTTACTTTTCAAAGTAAAAGCTCACGTCAACCATCATGCTAATGAATAAAATACTTTTTTTTTTTTTTAAATATATATATCAGTCTCTAAAATAAATAGGCAAACTAAAAGATTCCTGATGGGGGACTTCTCTTACACTAACTGGCTCTGGGAACAGGCTGGACTGGTTCTGACGTCTCTCTGACTCTGAAGTTATGAAGATGTCACGGTGTCATTGGATCAAATAAACATTGTATGCAGCTTCTTCTTCTCTGGTTGCAAGGCGCAATTAAAAAGAAGTAGAAGAAGAGTAACGTGTGGGAGCGGTCGGACCCATGGATGTATTAAGAGAACGGTCTGACCCCTGTGGCGGCGAGCTGAGAACTGAATGGGAGACATTACAGTTTTTCTCGATTGTTTACACACATTTTCTGAAAGAATGCCTCATATTCTCAGAACACTAAACACAAATCAAAAAACACACACACAATGGGTAAAACCCCTCATTTCTCCTGCAAAACTAAACTTTACATTCAAAACAATGTTATTTCTTCTCATAATGGTATTTTGTTTTCAAATGACACACACAAACCATCAAATGAACAGACATTCATAAGAAGCAGTTGAACACTGATGAGCTCAATGTAAAACACCATGATGGATGGAAAACACTTATTCTCCATTCATTATAATGAATTAGGCCTTTTTTGTTCAGTGTTACACTTACTACAGACAGTACATACATAAGTGTGTTGTAAAATATTTGAGAATATTGTTTTTATACTCAGAAAACACAAATACACAGTAACAAATATATGTTATGTGTCCCACAAAAACAATGTACACAGTGTACATCCCATTCCCAACCAACACAAAGTTGCACATACACTACATACAAAACACCAGAAGAGTTTACTGTACACAGTTACAGTAAAAAAACAAAAAAAAACTACTCTGCTCCATCCTGTCTTCTGATGCGGTCTGGCCTCAGCACCTCATCCACATCACAAGCAATGTTTTCCCGGGCCAAGCAGCGGGAGAAATATCGCCATGGCGATTCCAGCCATGAAGAGCATCAGCTGCTATATGTCCACATGTGTCCTCTATAGCTCGGAGAAGAGGTATAAGCATTTGTGGATTTTGGTCAAACACTTTCTATCTCCAGGCAGAAACAATTCCTCAATAGGATTGAGGAATGGAGAATATGGAGGGAGATAAACAACTAAAAGCCTGGGTGGGGGGGCAGTGAACCAGTGATGAACCAGAGCAGCCCGGTGGAAACTTGCGTTGTCCCAAATATAATTTGTTTGTTAGTAATATTGCAATTCTTTGACTCTTTCTGAACTGCGTTCTAATGGCGCCCTGTAGACCGGCTTCATCCTGAGATGATTTCTGAACAAGACATTGTCCAGTGTTGATGAGCTTACCCTATCAATATTTTGAAATATGTCATTGTTTTTCTTTGCATTTACCGTAGTGTTATGTATGGCATTATTTTCTAGGACCATATTCATGAGTTCAGTTTCCTGTCAAAGAGACAGAAGACGTTCCCGACCACCTTGTGTTGTTCTGCCAAACAAATAGTAAAATACTGTAAATACTGTGAAGGAATACAAAGTAGGAATACTGTGCAGTACTGCAATATTCTAGTGAGAGTAGATTTCTTACCTATTCTTATTTCGGAAATTTGTGATGATGGATGCTACAGTGTACCTGCTCACATTTTGGCTGTACTCTTTGCCCATCAGAGATTACAGTCCTTCCTCTTCCTCTTCCTCGTCCACCTCCTCCTACTACTCTCACTCCTCTGGCTCTGACTCTGTTTCCAATGTTGGCGTCCATTCCTCCAAAACAGAAGAGCTCACCTTTTGCCGTTGAATGCTAAAGCTCTGATTGCTAACTGTAAAGCTGTGTGACGGGGGTTTGCCCTTGTGATGAGTCAGTGTGCATATTTGAAAGGCAGTGTGTTCCTTGTGAAGACAAGAGATTTTCTTCATGAAAATTGTGCCAAAGGCAGAGAATTGTGTGGAGTGTTTTGAAAAAAGTGTGTTTTAGAACTGCAGTCTGAGTGTAGAGCAGGAATTGAGCTTGTAGTTTGGCAGAATTGGTTCAGGGGGTTGGTGACTGAGTTACATGTTGTGGTTATTGTGTCTCAAGTACCAGTATTTGTGTGTAAACAATTGAGAAAAACTGTAAGAACATTTCCTGATAAGAAACAATGTCCCTGTCATCCAGAGTCCATTTGATAGTCCAGTACCCCTGGATGGACCTGTTCAGTCTCATCTAATCACGTAGTCCTAATACTTAAGAGAAACCCTCATAGAGTCCATGTGATAGTCCCCCCCCCCCCCCCCCCCCCCCCATGGAGGTATCTTTAGATGCTGTTGACTACAGTGGACACAGAGGACATGTCTTAATATGCTGTTTACTACAGTGGACATGAAGGACATGTTGTTTATATGCTGTTGGCTTGTGTGTGTGTGTGTGTGTGTGTGTGTGTGTGTGTGTGTGTGTGTGTGTGTGTGTGTGTGTGTGTGTGTGTGTATCTGTGTCTGGTTACACATCTGACGGCCTGAACATTTTTCATTGAGAACATTTCCTGTTCAGGAACAATGTCCCTTTCATCCAGAGTCCATGTGATAGTCACACCTGTGTCTCTAATCTCATCACGTAGTCCTGATACTTCGAAGAAACCCTCAGAGTCCATGTGATAGTCCAACATGTGTCACTTTTATTAATGTAGCACCTGTCATTAGACAGAAACACACACAGACACACACACACACACACACTAACACACACAAACACACACACACACTCACTCACGCACACACACAGAAACACACACGCACACACACAGAAACACACACTCACTCACGCACACACACACAGAACACACACACACACACACTCACTCATGCACACACACACACACACAAACACAGACACACACACACACACACTCACTCATGCACACACAAACATTTAATAAAGTCTACAGTAATATTATTACATTTCTACATTCTGTTGAATCAATGTCTTTCAGCCTGTCACATGTCAGACGCATGTCTACGTGTCTAGGTGTCTACGTGTCTACTGGTCTACGTGTCTACGTGTCTAGGTGTCTACGTGTCTAGGTGTCTACGGGTCCATGGGTCTACGTGTCTAGGTGTCTACTGGTCTACGTGTCTACTGGTCTACATGTCCATCACTCTACAGGAACAAGGAAGTCCCCCAACCCGGGCAGAGTCAGAGGAATGCTGGGTTCTTATTTTCCAACAAGAAGAGACGCAGGTGTGTTCATTAGTCTTCTTAGGAAGACATCTTACACCTGTGTGACGTGTTTCTAATCTCTGAAATGCTCCCAGCTGTCATGACAACCCCCCCCCCTAAATCAGCTCAGACCTGGTGTTAAACTGAGAATCTGGACTTTACTCCGCTGGTCTGCAGACTGTGGAACAGAAACGGGAGATGTAGCTTGGCTTCCACAAGAGACGGCAAAAGTACTCACGTCCCGTGCTTAAGTGGAAGTACAGGTACTTCTGTTGAAAAATACTTTGGTAAAAGTAGAAATACTGATTTAACTTTCAAAGAACAGGCTTGGAAATGCACTTGAAGTATAAAGGTAAAAGTAGTTTTGAGAATGACGACGCTGCCTGGACATGGATCAGACCCTGTTTATATGCTGTTGGTTAAAGTGGACATGGAGGACATGTCTTTATATGCTGTTGGCTACAGTGGACATGGAGGACATGTCTTTATATGCTGTTGGCTACAGTGGACATGGACGACATGCTCTTTATGTGCTGTTGACTACAGTGGACATGGAGGACATGCTCTTTATGTGCTGTTGACTACAGTGGACATGGAGGACATGTCTTTATATGCTGTTGGCTACAGTGGACATGGAGGACATGTCTTTATATGCTATTGGCTACAGTGGACATGGAGGACATGTCTTTATATGCTGTTGACTACAGTGGACATGGAGGACATGCTCTTTATATGCTGTGAGTGTGTGTTTTTGTGTGTGTCTTTGTGTGTTTCTGTGAGTCTGTGTGTGTGTGTGTGTGTGTGTGTGTGTGTGTGTGTGTGTGTGTGTGTGTGTGTGTGTGTGTGTGTGTTTACACATCTGACGGCCTGAACATTTTTCATTGAGAACATTTCCTGTTCAGGAACAATGTCCCTTTCATCCAGAGTCCATGTGATAGTCACACCTGTGTCTCTAATCTCATCACGTAGTCCTGATACTTCGAAGAAACCCTCAGAGTCCATGTGATAGTCCAACATGTGTCCCATTCACATGCCATTATTAATGTAGCACTTGTCATTACACAGAAACACACACAGACACACACACACACACACTAACACACACAGACACACACACACACACACACACTCACTCACGCACACACACACAGAAACACACACACACACACTAACACACACAGACACACACACACACACTAACACACACAGACACACACTCACTCACGCACACACACACACAGAAACACACACACACACACACTCACTCACGCACACACACACATAAAAACACACACACACTCACTCATGCACACACACATACACACTAACACACACAGACACACACACACACACTCACTCACGCACACACACAGAAACACACACACACACTCACTCACGCACACACACACACAAAAACACACACACTCACTCATGCACACACACACACACACACACAAACACACACACACACACACACACACTCACTCATGCACACACAAACATTTAATAAAGTCTACAGTAATATTAATAAATTTCTACATTCTGTTGAATCAATGTCTTTCAGCCTGTCACATGTCAGACGCATGTCTACGTGTCTAGGTGTCTACGGGTCTACTGGTCTACGTGTCCTTCACTCTACAGGAACAAGGAAGTCCCCCAACCAGGGCAGAGTCAGAGGAATGCTGGGTTCTTATTTCCATCCAGAATCGACGCAGGTGTATTCATTAGTCTTCTCAGGTCTCAGATGAGACTTCTGTTCAGTCTCATCTAATCACGTAGTCCTAATACTTCAGAGAAACCCTCATAGAGTCCATGTGATAGTCCCCCCCCCCCATTGGTGTGTCTTTAGATGCTTTTGGCTACAGTGGACATGGAGGACATGTCTTAATATGCTATTTACTACAGTGGACATGAAGGACATGTTGTTTATATGCTGTTGGCGTGTGTGTGTGTGTGTGTGTGTGCGTGCGTGTGTGTGTGTGTGTGTGTGTGTGTGTGTATCTGTGTCTGGTTACACATCTGACGGCCTGAACATTTTTCATTGAGAACATTTCCTGTTCAGGAACAATGTCCCTTTCATCCAGAGTCCATGTGATAGTCACACCTGTGTCTCTAATCTCATCACGTAGTCCTGATACTTCGAAGAAACCCTCAGAGAGTCCATGTGATAGTCCAACATGTGTCCCATTCACATGCCATTATTAATGTAGCACTTGTCATTACACAGAAACACACACACACACACACACACACAGAAACACACACACACTCACTCATGCATACACACACACACAAACACACACACTTACTCACGCACACACACACACAGAAACACACACACACTCACTCATGCACACACAAACATTTAATAAAGTCTACAGTAATATTATTACATTTCTACATTCTGTTGAATCAATGTCTTTCAGCCTGTCACATGTCAGACGCATGTCTACGTGTCTAGGTGTCTACGTGTCTACTGGTCTACGTGTTCTTCACTCTACAGGAACAAGGAAGTCCCCCAACCAGGGCAGAGTCAGAGGAATGCTGGGTTCTTATTTCCATCCAGAATCGACGCCGGTGTATTCATTAGTCTTCTCAGGTCTCAGATGAGACTTCTGTTCAGTCTCATCTTATCACGTAGTCCTAATACTTCAGAGAAACCCTCATAGAGTCCATGTGATAGTCCCCCCCCCCCCCCCCCCCCATGGAGGTGTCTTTATATGCTGTTGGCTACAGTGGACATGGAGGACATGTCTTTATATACTGTTGACTACAGTGGACACAGAGGACATGTCTTTATATGCTGTTTACTACAGTGGACATGGAGGACATGTCTTTATATGCTGTTGGCGTGTGTGTGTGTGTGTGCGTGTGTGTGTGTGTGTGTGTGTGTTTGTGTGTGTGTGTGTGTGTGTTTTACATATCTGATGACGAGAACATTTCCTGTTCAAGAACAATGTCCCTGTCTTCCAGAGTCCACGTGTCCCGTACCCGATTCTCCCAATGGTGTGTAGATGTGTGTGAATTGTTCCTGTTCTATGTTACAGAGCTTTGAGTAGTCGTTGAGACTAGTAAAGATTTATAGGAACAGTCCATGTACATGTATATGTGTATATATATACTATGATATACTACGATATACTCTGATATTCTATGATATACTATGATATACTACGATATACTCTGATATACTCTGGACATTCAGCAGGACAAAGGAGACAACCCAGTACAGGTGGAAAGAGTTAAACACAGCGTGATGAAGGTGTCTGTGATTGGTCGGATAGGTGTGACATCACAGGGCTCTCTACATACATAATGAGTGAGGTTGTGACGGAGTGACACTCTTTGATGAGCAGGTGAGTCCAGACAGGTGAGTGTCCCGCTAGCAGACATTAGAATTACTTAATATTAATAAGAATTTGGGATTTTATGTTTTTAGTCCTAAATTAAAGACACAAAATGCAATACTATCACTATTAACAAGCTATGGCTGTTTCAATGCTGACAGACTGAATATTTCATTTATTCAATATGATAACTTATTGTATATTTTACATAATAACTGATTGTGTGTTTTATATAATAACTGATTGCGTATTTTATATAATAGGCCTAACTGATTGCGTATTTTATATAATAACTGATTGTGTATTTTATATAATAACTGATTGTGTATTTTATATAATAACTGATTGCGTATTTACATAATAACTGATTGCGTATTTTATATAGTAACTGATTGTGTATTTTATATAGTAACTGATTGTGTATTTTATATAATAACTGATTGTGTATTTTATATAATAATTGATTGTGTATGTCCTCTGGTGTCATAGTCATTATCAAATCCCTTTGGTATTTATGATTTAACATGAATGAATATGAACTGTCCCGTTTTGGATCTGCTCTAAAACAACGTGCTGACCACTGAGGTTTTGCTTCCTCTTTGTCGTCTGAAGAGCTCCTCAGAGATCCAGACCTCAGAGCTCCTCAGAGATCCAGACCTCAGAGCTTCTAATGCTTCACTCCAGCACAACTCCCACAATGAAGGTAAACCTGGAAACGTTGTGTTTTTGGGACCCCCCCCCGAGTACATTTACAGGCCTACGTTTACACAAATACTTCATCATATTCTAGTACTCTTTCCCATTAAGTTCCTTTAAATCTGCAGGTCTAAGTGTTCAAACATCCAGAAGCTTTTATATCTTCCTCCATGTTTCAGCTGCTTCCAGCCGTGGTCCTGCTCCTGGCGCCAATGCTGACCAGCTGCTACCCCCCCGTCCTGCCCAAGGACTGCAGCGACATTTATAAATTTCAGAGCAACCGAACCAAAGTGTACACCATCTACCCCATCAGCTCCACATCTCCTGTCCAGGTAGACCTCCTCCTCTCTGGGACGATGATGATAGTGTGAGACGGTGGCCCCCATTGGTCCCCTAATGTAGAATAGGTATGATGATAGTGTGAGACAGTGGCCCCCATTGGTCCCCCTTAATGTAGAATAGGTATGATGATAGTGTGAGACAAAGGTCCCCATTGGTCCCCTAATGTAGAATAGGTATGATGATAGTGAGAGACAGTGGCTCCCATTGGTCCCCTAATGTAGAATAGGTATGATGATAGTGTGAGACAGTGGCCCCCATTGGTCCCCCTAGTGTAGAATAGGTATGATGGTAGTGTGAGATAGTGGCTCCCATTGGTCCCCCTTAATGTAGAATAGGTATGATGATAGTGTGAGACAGTGGCCCCCATCGGTCCCCTAATTTAGAATAGGTATGATGATGAAACCATCGTACTTATCACCCCCGATATATTCTGGGTACTGAGGCCTCGTCCCTACTATTTACGACCTGGACAGACCTCATCCGGCTAAGAAGCAGATGATGCACTGATGGGGTCAACAAGGTCGCCGTATTAAATCGGACTCCATCTGAAGATTATTTAATTTAGACATCCGTGACGTATGTATACTCCTAATAGTAATATACAGGATTATACTCCTAATAGTAATATAAAGGATTATACTGCAAATTCTTAGTCCTACAGATAGGCGGCCCAGTATTTAAATGAACACACAGTAGCGGAGTATATGTTTTTTTATTTTACTCGTTTTTTTCGTGAGTCAGAGCCAAGCAACAGCTGTGAGGGAGAGCGTGTTTCCTCCACCCCCGGGTTAGGGTTAGGATTGTTTCCTCCAGTCGGGGCTGTGCTGGACCCTGCTCTCTGGGCATCGAATCAGCGGTTCTATCACTACATCCTTGGCACCCTGTCCTGTGCGATGGTGTGCAGACACACACAGCCTAAAAAATGGTGCACACCTTTTTTCTGTCGTGTGTAGTCCTCCCCCCCCCCCCGTTGTATACACGTTTCATAAATGAGGGCCATTGAGATCATGTCTTACAGAAATAAGTTCGGACTGATGCTGATCACCAGATAGAAGTAGTCTTAGTTGTAATAGTAATCAGAGTACTTGTTCCAGCCTGTGTGATTATATTGTATATATTGTGTTTGAAAGCCATTTGCTAATGGTTGTGTGTTTGTGTGTAGGTGTACTGCGACATGGACTCTGTCGGAGGACGGTGGACGGTGAGTTTTTACTAAGCGTCAGTTTTGGTTCTGAGGTTCTTTCCAATCGCTCAAATACTTCAGGTACACAGGGAGTACTACTCTCATAGTTGGGGGACTTGAAGTATGTGGTTCATACTTTCAGACACATTAACCTGCAAAACCATACCCCGATGAATAAAAGACACAGGCTTAGTCAAGAAGACCAGAACCATACCCCGATGATTAAAAGACACAGGCTTAGTCAAGAAGACCACAACCACTGCAAGAGGCCAAAGGTTCCACTCAGTTTGGACTATAGCAGAGGTGGACGTGTCTACTGCAATGTCTTCACTGTGTCTAGTCCACACATAGTCAAAGGTTCAATTGGTAGCTTCAGTTAACAACTATAACCTGCAATACCTGTACTGCAATATTGTCACCTTTTTCAAAGACATGGTGAACTTGTTTGCACTCAGTAAGATTCCCCCCTCCCCCCCTCCTGGACCTGGACCATGTCTTTCTGCCTTCTTGGAAAGCCTCCTAATGCAGAACGACTTGAGAAGAACATGAAAATGCATTTCATCACACACTACACACTGATTGACATGGAGCTATAAGTCCATCCAACCATCCATCCATCATCCTCTTATCCAGTATCGGGTTGCGGTGGACCAGCTCCAGCAGGGGACCCCAAACTTCCCTTTCCCGAGCCACATCAACCAGCTCCAACTAGGGGATCCCGAGGCGTTCCCAGGCCAGGTTAGATATATTTTCCCTCCACCTAGTCCTGGGTCTTCCCCGAGGCCTCCTCCCCGCTGGACCCTCCACCTAGCCCTGTGTCTTCTCCGAGGCCTCCTCCCAGCTTGACCCTCCACCTAGTCCTGGGTATTCCCCAAGGCCTCCTCCCAGCTGGACCCTCCACCTAGTCCTGGGTCTTCCCCAAAGCCTTCTCCCAGCTGGACCCTCCACCTAGTCCTGGGTCTTCCCCGAGACCTCCTCCCAGCTGGACGTGCCTTGACCACCTCCCTAGGGGAGCACCCAGGAGCCATCCTCACCAGATGCCTGAATCACCTCAACTGGCTTCTTTCGACGTGAAGGAGCAGCGGCTCTACTCCAAACCCCCCACTCCAATGACTGAGCTTCTCATCCATTCTTTAAGGGAGACGCCGGCCCCCCTCCTGAAGAAACCTATTTCGGCTGGTTGTCCCCCGGATCTCGTCTAGTCCACATGGTGCAGTCAGACATACCCCTGTTAAATATGTAAATATATATGTATATATGAGGGATGAGATTTGATGTGTTATTTTATCAGACTGTGAAAAGAAACCAAGTATTCCCAGTAAAGTGAGATGACAGTGCAGCGTTGGTACCTTTGTGTTCCAGGTGTTCCAGACCAGGATGGACGGCTCAGTGAACTTCTACCGGGGCTGGGACCAGTACAAGACTGGCTTTGGGAACGCTGCTGGGGAGTACTGGCTCGGTGAGGAAGTACACCTCAATATACATGTGTCACACCCCCACTGAGGAACGGGGGAGTGTTAAAAAAACAAAACTAAAATACCAGCAATAATTCCACTGACAAAATATGGAGTAAAAACCCAAGCAACTTACAAAAAATGTGACTTTATTCTAAAACACAAGTTAAAATTAGCAAAACAGCTAAGCAAAAGACACAAATATAAAAGTTAAAAGATTCATGTAATAAAAGCTAAATAGTTAAGAGTAATGTCATTGTCACTAGTCCCCAGTGTTCTTTAAAGTCCGTAGTTGTGATTATCCTAAGAACAGCTGATCCCGCCCCGGAAAGCCTAGGCTCTTCCTTTCACTTGTCCGCGTTGCGTGTTACGTTTCCACCTGGCTGACACTGGGGGAGAACAAAGAGAGCTCTCAGTCAAACAAGTCACAAAGCAGTTCTTTGCCCACACACTCTCCGAGGACAGCTGGAAGACTTTCCTCCACTCATCTGTATACTCGCGTTGAACTCCTTGTTTGGGTGGCTGCAGTCCCCCGTTGCTTCAGGCTCTATGGACGTAATCCGGTCTGGACCACCACACGTTCACCCGCACTTCGGACGGCTTGTCCCACCGGCACTTCTCCAGCCCGTCTGCTCGTTTCGGCTTCCACTGTCCTCCGTGTCCGTTTGGGCTCTGTTTCTGCTCTGCTCCGCTCTGTCACCACTCTTCTGCTCCTGCTCCTCAGCGTCCCCTCTGCTTTCATTTATCCTTTTTTGTTCCTTTGGCCTCCGGTTCACTTGCTCCGTTCTCGGCATTGCCCCGCCACCTCCGCCTGGGCGCGGCCCGAGCTTTGTCGCCGCATGAGCCGGCCCAGCGCTTCAGCCACTCCTCAGCGTCACATCTTCTTCTCCTTCTTCCTCTCCTCTGCTCTGCTCTGCTCTGCTCTGCTCTGCTCTGCTCTGCTGCGTAGCTCCTCTGCTCTGCCGCCTCTGTCTGCCCCGTGTTTTTTCCCCCCTCTGCTGCATCCCTGCTTTCCTTTTCACTGCCCCACTCAAACACACCTGCTCCCCATTAAGCTCAGGTGTCTCCACTTGTCTTTTCCCAAGCTCGTTAAGTCTGAGTAAAAAAGGGAGGAGCTACAGTCTTGTCAAAAGGTAAAAACACAAACAATTCATGCAATAAAAAAGCTGTAAATAAAACTTACGCATGCAACAAACAGAATAAAAACATGCAAGCGCTAAAATCCTAAAAACACATGCCATAAGTCCATTAACAAATCATTACAGCAATTCTCATGCATTTACATTATTTGTCCAAAATCCACCTTTGACACATGTACTACTGTACATCTAATACTAAAGGTCAGGAATACACAAAACTACTGTTCATCTAGTACTAAAGGTCAGGAATACACAAAACTCACTAATCATCTAGTACTAAAGGTCAGGAATACACTAAACTCACTGATCATCTAGTACTAAAGGCCAGGAATACACAAAACTCACTGATCATCTAGTACTAAAGGTCAGGAATACACAAAACTCCCTGATCATCTAGTACTAAAGGTCAGGAATACATGAAACTAATGTTCATCTAGTACTAAAGGTCAGGAATACATGAAACTACTGTTCAACTAGTACTATAGGTCAGGAATACACAAAACTACTGTTCATCTAGTACTAAAGGTCAGGAATACATGAAACTACTGTTCATCTAGTACTAAAGGTCAGGAATACACAAAACTACTGTTCATCTAGTACTAAAGGTCAGGAATACACAAAACTCACTGATCATCTAGTACTACAGGTCAGGAAAACACTAAACTCACTGATCATCTAGTACTAAAGGCCAGGAATACACAAAACTCACTGATCATCTAGTACTAAAGGCCAGGAATACACAAAACTCACTAATCATCTAGTACTAAAGGCCAGGAATACACAAAACTCCCTGATCATCTAATACTAAAGGTCAGGAATACATGAAACTACTGTTCATCTAGTACTAAAGGTCAGGAATACATGAAACTACTGTTCAACTAGTACTAAAGGTCAGGAATACATGAAACTACTGTTCATCTAGTACTATAGGTCAGGAATACACAAAACTACTGTTCATCTAGTACTAAAGGTCAGGAATACATGAAACTACTGTTCATCTAGTACTAAAGGTCAGGAATACACAAAACTACTGTTCATCTAGTACTAAAGGTCAGGAATACACAAAACTACTGTTCATCTAGTACTAAAGGTCAGGAATACATGAAACTACTGTTCATCTAGTACTAAAGGTCAGGAATACACAAAACTACTGTTCATCTAGTACTAAAGGCCAGGAATACACAAAACTCACTGATCATCTAGTACTAAAGGCCAGGAATACACAAAACTCACTGATCATCTAGTACTAAAGGCCAGGAATACACAAAACTCCCTGATCATCTAGTACTAAAGGTCAGGAATACATGAAACTACTGTTCATCTAGTACTAAAGGTCAGGAATACATGAAACTACTGTTCAACTAGTACTAAAGGTCAGGAATACATGAAACTACTGTTCATCTAGTACTATAGGTCAGGAATACACAAAACTACTGTTCATCTAGTACTAAAGGTCAGGAATACATGAAACTACTGTTCATCTAGTACTAAAGGTCAGGAATACACAAAACTACTGTTCATCTAGTACTAAAGGTCAGGAATACACAAAACTCACTGATCATCAAGTACTAAAGGTCAGGAATACACAAAACTCACTGATCATCTAGTACTAAAGGTCAGGAATACACAAAACTCACTGATCATCAAGTACTAAAGGTCAGGAATACACTAAACTCACTGATCATCTAGTACTAAAGGCCAGGAATACACAAAACTCACTGATCATCTAGTACTAAAGGTCAGGAATACACAAAACTGCTGTTCATTTATATCATGTGCTGTGTGTGTGTGTGTGTGTGTCTGTGTGTGTGTGTAACTGTGTGTGTGTGTGTGTGTCTGTGTCTCTGTGTGTGTGTGTGTCTCTGTGTGTCTAGGTCTTGAGAATCTCTACCAGCTGACTCTGAACCGCCCGTCCGAGCTGCTGGTCCAGATGGAGGACTTCCAGGGAAACAGAGCGTTCGCTCGGTACACGTCCTTCTCCGTGGGGCCATGTGATGGGTTCATACTGACGGTGTCTGGCTTCATCAACGGAGGAGCAGGTGACGTCTCCACATCATCTAGTCTTTAAAGATGACATAGTCGGGTCTAAGGTGCAGTCAGAAGACATGTGTCTTTAGTCTGCGGGGGTATCTTCATCAGGGTCAGAAGAGATGTGTCTTTAGTCTGGAGGGGTGTCTTCATCAGGGTCAGAAGAGATGTGTCTTTAGTCAGGAGGGGTATCTTCATCAGGGTCAGAAGAGCTGTGTCTTTAGTCTTGGGGGGGGGGGGGGGGTTATCTGTGTAGACTTCAGCTCCCTGAACGTCTGAGGCCACTTTCAAATCAATTCAAGTTTATTTTATTGATAATATTTAATTATAACAAAAGTATGTTGAGACACTTTACAGATAGAGCTGGTCTAGACCACTCCATAATTTACTGATAAAACAGGTCTAGACCACTTGTGATATCATGAGAGGCTACACGGCTCTCGGCGGGACAGTTCAGCAGTGCAAGGACACAAAGTTAGAGTGTAACAAAGGTTTTTAATATTGTTCTTGGGAATTAACACAAAATGATAAGCCAAGTTCAAAAAGGTAACTCAGGATAATGGTTGCTCTTGCAACAGTCCAAACTTAAACAATGTCTCTTCAAACCAAAAATCATAAACCTGATTCCCTCAGGTAAATCTCTTCTTGAAAAACAGGTCTTCAGCCTTACTTTTAGACAGCGTCGCAGCCCGTGGCCTATCTGTCGGTAAGAACTCTCTCAGTCTTCAGGTAAGTATTCCAGTCTTCAGGTAAGTATTCCAGTCTTTCAATCCTTCCCATGGAAAGTGCCGCTTCGATCCTCTGTAGATCCTCTGAGAGCACAACTTGAGCTTGTCTCCCAAACAACACTCCTCACCAACTGTGTCTCTGGGCTTTAAGCTGCCCTTCAGCTCATCAGGCCCTGATTGGTCTCAGGTGTGTTGGGATGCCGGGTGCTTGAGGGGTGGAGTTCCCAACTCCACCAGCAGATGGTGCCAAAGCTGCCCGTGACTGCAGCCATCTCAGGGGTACGTAGCGGCCCTCCAGAACGCAGCCTCTCGTGACATCACACATCCCCCCCCTCGAGACCGACGTCCTCGTCGGGGTGAAGGAGGCGAAGAAGGCGTCGCGCCGGGAAAGGGCATCCGCGTTGCCGTGGCTCCTGCCCGCCCTGTGCACAACAGAGAAGTTAAACGCCTGTAGGCTCAAGAACCATCTGGTAACCCTACTGTTAGTCTCCCTGTTCCTGGCCATCCACTGTAGAGGGGCATGGTCGGACACCACCGTAAACCGTCGTCCCAGGAGGTAGAACCGCAGGGATTCCAGGGCCCAGGTAACCGCGAGGCACTCCTTCTCCACAGTGGAATAGTTCTTCTCCCTTGGCAGTAGCTTCCTGCTGAGGTAGAGAACGGGATGTTCCTCACCGTTATGCGCCTGGGCAAGAACAGCCCCCAGACCCACCTCCGAAGCATCCGCCTGGACAATGAAGTCCTTCTCGAAGTCCGGCGCCACCAGGATTGGACCGGAACACAGAACTTGTTTCAGGTCGATGAAGGCCGCTTCCGCCTCGGGATTCCACCTCACCATCCGAGAGTGGCGGTTCGTCGTCAACTCTGTTAGAGGTGCAGTAATGGTAGCAAAGTCCGTTATAAACCGTCTATAATAGCCGGCTAAGCCCAAAAACGACCTCACCTGCTTCTTGGTGATGGGCCGGGGCCAGTCCTGTATGGCCCTCAACTTGGCTTCCTGAGGCTTGACCAACCCCCGCCCGATGGTGTACCCCAGGTAGTTTGTCTCACTGAAGGCCAGCCTGCACTTCTCTGGGTTTGCCGTGAGCCCTGCTTCCCTGAGCGAATCCACCACTGCCTGTACTCGGGGTAAGTGACTGGCCCAGTCGGGACTTTGTATGACCACATCGTCCAAATATGCTGCTGCGTACTTTTTGTGGGGAGCGAGGACTCGATCCATCAGCCGCTGGAACGTAGCCGGCGCTCCGTGGAGACCAAACGGGAGCCGGGTGTACTGGTAAAGCCCCCCTGGCGTGGCAAAGGCCGTCTTCTCCTTTGACGCCGGGGTCAGGGGCACCTGCCAGTATCCTTTGGTGAGGTCAAGGGTGGTTAGGAAGCGTGCATGTCCCAATGAATCTATTAAGTCATCCACCCTAGGCATGGGATAGGCATCAAACTCAGACACCTCATTTACTTTCCGAAAGTCATTGCAAAACCGTGCCGAGCCGTCCGGCTTGGGAACCAGTACGATGGGGCTTGCCCAGGCACTATTGGACTCTTCGATCACCCCTAGTTTCAGCATCTTCCTTACCTCCTCTTGTATAACCGCCTTGCGAGCCTCCGGCACGCGGTAAGGGCGCTGGTTCACCGTTTTGCCAGGCATGGTGCGGATTTCATGTTGAACCACCTCCGTGTGCCCAGGTAGGGAGGAGAAGACATCTCTGTTGCGTTCCACCAACTCCAGGGCCATCTGCCGTTGATGCGGGGACAGGCTTGGACCCACCTGAACCTCTTCTCTCCCTGGTTCCTTGGTCTCTGTGGGGGGTAGACAACTGAACAACGCCTCCCTGGCGTGCCACTGTTTTAAAAGGTTGACATGATATATCTGCTCCGGCTTTCTTTTATCTGGTTGCCTCACCTTGTAGTTTACGTCTCCCACCCGTTCAATGACCTCGTAGGGCCCCTGCCAGGTGGCCAGGAATTTGCACTCCACGGTGGGCACCAGGACCAGCACTCGGTCCCCGGGCTTAAACTCTCTGGGTTGAGCAGATCTGTTGTAGGAGGCTTGCTGTTGCCGTTGAGCAGCCTCCATGTGTTCACGCATCATGGGATAGATAGCCTTCATTCTCTCTCTCATAGCCCCAACATGCTCGATCAGGGTCCGCTGGCGGCACGGTTGCTCCTCCCAGGCCTCCTTGGCAATGTCCAGCAGTCCTCGGGGCCTGTAAGATAGCAAGAGCTCAAAGGGTGAAAAACCAGTAGACGACTGAGGCACCTCTCTCACCGCAAACAGGAGGTACGGTAGCAGCTGATCCCAGTTGCGCCCGTCTTCCCCGATCGCCTTCCGCAGCATGGATTTTAGGGTTTTGTTAAAACGTTCGACGAGCCCGTCTGTCTGGGGGTGGTAGACCGACGTTCTCAGCTGCTTGATTTTCAGCAGAGTACAGAGTTCTTTCATAACCTTGGACATGAATGGACTCCCTTGGTCTGTCAATATCTCCTTCGGGAGCCCCAGACTCGTTGACAGAAGGAATAGCTCCTTGGCAATCTGTTTGGACGTAGCCTTCCTCAGCGGGATGGCCTCAGGATATCGGGTTGCATAGTCCAGGATGACCAGAATGTACTGATGTCCCCTGGCACTCTTCGGTAAGGGTCCAACGATGTCCAGTCCTATCCTCTCGAACGGGGTCTCGATAATGGGTAAGGGAATGAGCGGGTTTCTATATGTGGGCTTTGGTGCCACCCTCTGGCACTCAGGGCAACTCCGACAGTAGTTCTCTATCTCTTTGTGCACCCCTGGCCAAAAGAAGCGTCGCAAGATCCTTTCCTTAGTCTTCTCCACCCCTAGGTGGGCCCCTAGCGGGTGGGTGTGGGCTAGGTTGAGCACGGTGGTCCGGTGGGGCTGTGGTACGAGGAGCTGTTCCTGCACCTCGCCATCTTTCTGTACCACCTGATACACCAACCCCCGGTTTACTGCAAAATGGGGGTAGGTAGGGCTTGTCCTATCCCCTAGTACCACTCCCTCTATCACCTGCACATTCTTCAAGGCATTTGCAAGAGTGGGATCTTGTAACTGGGCGGTACCATACTGGCCTGTGAGAGGGGGAAGCTCTTGGGTGCCTGGGGCGTCTTCCTCACTGGAGCTTGGAGCGCTTCCTGGGACCATGTTCTCTTCCTCCGTGTCTGGACCAGACTCCGAATCAGCCTGGGCACCTGCCATCCCTGCAAGAACACAGGCTGGTGTGAGGGGTTCTGAGGGTTGTGTTTGCGTTCTCTCCGAGTACGTCCTGCCTCTCCGCTTCCGGGGTACTCGGGCCGATCTCTCCTGTGTCTCCCTCCACAGCGGGAGAAAGGCGGGGCAGTCTCGTCCAATTAGGACCGGAACGGGTAGGGAATCAACCACTCCCGCTGTCGTGTGGACGGTTCCCCTGGTGGTGGTCATTGTGAGTTCAGTGGTGGGGTAGTCTCTGGTGTCTCCATGGACACAGGTAACCGGGAGGACTTTCCCTGAAGTCCGACCCGATGGGTCCACCAGATCCTTGTGTACCAGGGTGGTCCGGCTACCGGAATCTAGCAGAGCTTCTACATCATGGTGATTCACCGTCACCGGGCAGGTGGGGGGTCGGTCCTGGGCGTCATCCATGACTCCCACGAGCGAAGCAAAAAGGTGGGTGGGTGGTGCGCTGGAGGTCCCAGCCGTGGGCATAGGTTCATCCACCGGTTCCCCACACTGCCAGGAGAGGTGTCCCATCTCCCCACACCGGTAACACTGGCGCGTTTTGCTCTCCCGGAGTCCTCTTCCTGGGGCCGGCGGGGGTCGGGCTCTCCCTGGAGCCTGGACAGCTCCTAAAGTGGCTGGGTTGGGTCCCTTGGGGTTCGTTGGACAGCCTCCTCCCATCTGTGGCGTGGACGCACTCTGTTGCCCCTTCCGGGAAGCCTGAAGCATCTCTGTCGTGGCTTGGTATCTTTCCACGGCTTCCACAGTCAGGTCCGCTGTAGTCAAGGCCTGTTGGCTGATGAGTCGTTTCGCCTCATAAGGCAGGGCCCGTAAGTATTTGTCCACCACAACGGCCTCCACTACTGCAGCTGCCGTACTCTTCTCCGGTACCAGCCATCTCCGCGTGATCCGGACAAGTTCGTGCATCTGGGCACGAGGAGGCTGGTTGGGTTGAAAGATCCAGCTGTGGAACCGCTGGGCCATGCCGAACTTGGTGAGTCCACTTCTGCTGAGGATCTCCGCCTTTAGTGCATCGTAGTCAGTCGCCCGGTCGGAGGCCAGGTCCCGGACAGCATTCAGCGACTCCCCCGACAGAAAGGGGGCTAGCAGTCCAACCCACTGTACCTTGGGCCACGCTTCCCTAGTGGCTGTGGCTTCAAAGGCGTACAGATACGCCTCAACGTCATCTGAGGCCCCCATCTTAGATATAAAGTCACTCGCTCTTATTGGGCGGTCCTTACAAACAGCCAACTGTCTCTGCAATTGTAGTTCCTCCGCCTTCAGGAGGTTGGCTCTCCTTTGCTCCTCCAGGAGAGCCATGTTCGCTTGCGTCTGGGCTTGCTGGCCGGCCACCAGGGCTTCCAACACGGCCTCCATCTTTTTTCTCTGGGAGGGGTTTATGGCCAATTCGGAAAACCGGGATATCAAACGGTCGGTGTCCTTCTCTGACATGCACTGTTAGCGTCTGAACGTGCCCGCATTCTCCACCATATGTGATATCATGAGAGGCTACACGGCTCTCGGCGGGACAGTTCAGCAGTGCAAGGACACAAAGTTAGAGTGTAACAAAGGTTTTTAATATTGTTCTTGGGAATTAACACAAAATGATAAGCCAAGTTCAAAAGGTAACTCAGGATAATGGTTGCTCTTGCAACAGTCCAAACTTAAACAATGTCTCTTCAAACCAAAAATCATAAACCTGATTCCCTCAGGTAAATCTCTTCTTGAAAAACAGGTCTTCAGCCTTACTTTTAGACAGCGTCGCAGCCCGTGGCCTATCTGTCGGTAAGAACTCTCTCAGTCTTCAGGTAAGTATTCCAGTCTTCAGGTAAGTATTCCAGTCTTTCAATCCTTCCCATGGAAAGTGCCGCTTCGATCCTCTGTAGATCCTCTGAGAGCACAACTTGAGCTTGTCTCCCAAACAACACTCCTCACCAACTGTGTCTCTGGGCTTTAAGCTGCCCTTCAGCTCATCAGGCCCTGATTGGTCTCAGGTGTGTTGGGATGCCGGGTGCTTGAGGGGTGGAGTTCCCAACTCCACCAGCAGATGGTGCCAAAGCTGCCCGTGACTGCAGCCATCTCAGGGGTACGTAGCGGCCCTCCAGAACGCAGCCTCTCGTGACATCACACACTCTATAATTTACAGCTAGAGCAGGTCTAGACCACTCCATAATTTACTAATAAAACAGGTCTAGACCACTCTATAATTTACAGCTAGAGCAGGTCTAGACCACTCTATAATTTACAGATAAAACAGGTCTAGGCCACTCTATAATTTACAGATAAAACAGGTCTAGACCACTCTATAATTTACAGATAGAGCAGGTCTAGACCTCTCTATAACATGCTCTATGGTCTGATAGGAGGAGGTTATCATGCTCTATGTTCTGACAGAAGGATGTCTGTCTATTATCATTACACTCAAAGAAAACTGGACTGTTTCATCCATCCTGCCTCTCCCTTAGATATAATGGTGTCATCTTCATAACATCCATCCATCTTCATCCGCTTATCCGGTTTCGGGTCGCGGGGGCAACAGCTCCAGCAGGGGACCCCAAACTTCCCTTTCCCGAGCCACATCAACCAGCTCCGACTAGGGGATCCCGGGGCGTTCCCAGGCCAGGTTGGAGATATAATCTCTCCACCTAGTCCTGGGTCTTCCCTGAGGCCTCCTCCCAGCTGGACGTGCCTGGACCACCTCCCTAGGGAGGCGCCCAGAAGTCATCCTTACCAGATATATCCCGGAAAGACTCCTTCAGTCGGACGGCTTCCCTGACTACCGGTGTCCACCAGGGTGTTTGAAAGTTACCGCCCCTTGAGGCACCTAAGACCCTTAGACCACAGCTCACCGCCGCAGCTTCAGCAATGGAAACTTTGAATATTGTCCACTCAGGTTCAATGCCCCCAGCCTCCACAGGGATGCACAAAAATCTCCGCCGGAGGTGTGAGTTGAAAGTCCCTCGGACACGGGCCTCCTCCAGACCTTCCCAATTTACCCGCACTACCCGTTTGGGCTTACCAGGTCTGTCCAGAGTCTTACCCCACCCCCTGACCCAACTCACCACCAGATGGTGATCAGTTGACGGCTCTGCCCCTCTCTTCCCCCGAGTGTCCAAAACATACGGCCTCAGATCAGATGAAACGATTATAAAATCGACCATTGACCTTTGGCCTAGGGTGCTCTGGTACCACACACACTTATGAGCACCCTATGTTTGAACATGCTGTTTGTTATGGACAATCCATGACTAGCACAGAAGTCCACCAACAGACAACCACTCTGGTTTAGATCAGGGACCCGGTCCTCCCAATCACACCTCTCCAAGTATCTCCATCATCACCCATGTGTGTACTCACCCACATCCCCAGAGCCAGCCTCTGCCGCCCAGGTCTGGTCCGTCAAAGCCCCTGACCTTCGCTGCAACCCATGTAGCAGCGCACCCGACCCCTTTGGTTCCTCCCACAGGTGGTGGGCCCATGGGCTGGAGGGAGAAGTGCCACGTCGCTTCTTCGGGCTGTGCCTGGCCGGGCTCCGTGGCAAACCCAGCCACCAGGCACTCGCTGACGAGCGTCTGGTGGCTTCATAACAGTGAAAGTTAATTGAGCGTTTCCTAAAACTATTGCCTAGAGGACACATATATAAGGAGAGTAGAATTGGTCTAAGAACTGAGACTAATGCATGAGTCCATGTAATCAAACGGGTGTCTATGTTTTCTCATAATGTTGTGATTATACACTTGTTGTGTTTCTGTAGGAGACTCCCTGACTGGTCATCACAACGGAATGAAGTTCTCCACCTTCGACAAAGACCAGGATGCCGCTTCCGTGAACTGTGCCAGATCACACCTGGGTGGGTTCTGGTACAACGCCTGTTACCATGCAAATCCCAACGGTGTCTATCGCTGGGGGGCTGACGGGACTATCTATGCTGTTGGAGTGGATTGGTCCACCTGGAAAGGTTATGACTACTCCCTGAAGTTCATCAGCATGATGGTCCGTCCCGTGCTGTAGGTCTCCAGGACCAACGTCCAGCAGAACATCACCTCATCTCTTCTCATCTCTTTCTCTTTCTTTCATTAAGCATTTAATCAACAACAGGTTTTCTTTTCCTGAAACTGGACCCAGAACAAGAAAGCCAGCTGATGGTAAATCTTGTTTCCGTCTGTGATGGTTAGAGCAGTCGCAGCAAAAGTCTGATGTGGTTCCAGCTGGGCATCTGCAGCAGGAAGTAGGGTTAGGGTCCAATGTGTCTCCAGCTGGGCGTCTGCAGCAGGAAGTAGGGTTAGGGTCCAATGTGTCTCCAGCTGGGCGTCTGCAGCAGGAAGTAGGGTTAGAGTCTGATGTGTCTCCAGCTGGGAGTCTGCAGCAGGAAGTAGGGTTAGGGTCTGATGTGACTCCAGCTGGGCGTCTGCAGCAGGAAGTAGGGTTAGGGTCCGATGTGTCTCCAGATGAAAAACCCATGATCTTTAAATGGAAACACATATATAGTCTGGTCAGGGGTGGTCACTGCATGGATGATAACATGGGTCTAAAATGAAAAGTAGAAACAGATCTTTGCAGTTCCGGCCAGCCAGGTGATGTTTGGTGGAGGTGTGAAACTCTTATGTAGATATATATATGTGTATGGAGGTGTGAATCTGTATCTGCTTGATGAGACAATAAATAATAAGCTGAGCATTAATATCATCTGATGTCTTCACTTTGTCTCCTGAGAAGAAAACTTATAATAATTACAATTTAAAAGAAAATAATTCAAAAAAGCAAAGTTAACATGTTAAAATAATAATTTGAAAATATAAAATACTAAAAAGAGGGAGAAACTTATATGAAAAAACTTCATGTCTGTATTTCGTTTTAGTTTTTTATTTTCAATATCATTTTTATGACTGACTTTTTATAACTTTTTTGCTGTACTATGACTTTTTATTTAAGTGAAAAAGTCATAGTATAGTGTGTCAGAATTTATATTTTTTAAAGTCCTATTACAGCATGTCGAAATATAAAAAGTCAGAGTAAAAAATGTGATAAAATGCCATAGTTCACTAAGCGTGCGCCGATACCAGAACCAGAACCATCTTCCACGTCGTACCATCAAGACTCCTGTTCACCAAGACGGAAAGTACAACTAGACAAGACGGAAAGTACAACTAGGCAAGATGGGAACTACAACTAGACAAGACGGTAACTATGTCTAGTTTTAGTTCCTGTCTTGTGTTTTCCCTTGAGTGGTCTCAAGTTTCTGGTTCTGCTCTTGTTTTTTGGATTCCCTCTTCTTGTTTTTTTTCGCTCTGGATTAGTTTTTGCCTGAATGAAACTGTCCCACCACTGCTCCGTATTAAAAGCATGACTCAACAGATATGTTTTGAGTTTGGACCTAAAAAGAGCCACATCTGTAAGTGCGAATATCGGGGGGTAACTTGTTCCTGGTCTCTGGGCAGCAACCGCAAAAGCCTGAACCCCCCTCCATTTATACCCGGACCTTGGGACTTCTAAAACCAGCTAATTTGAAGACCGCAATGACAGTTGTGCTCCCGCAAAGTTAAGATTTCAGACAAATACTCAAGGTGACATATATTTTCTCTCTCTCTCTCTCAAAACGATCGGACGAGTTTTTGTCCCTTTTGCTGCAGTAGTCCATCTAAGGCTGGCGTAGACCTCCCTCTTGCTATTAGTTCTTTTTTAGAGGAGTTCCTCACCGCTGTGATATTGGGGGACACCGCTGCTGTCATTTTGACCTTGAATTTCGCGGGGATTGCGCTTACAACGTAGCTGGTGTAATGTCTATGGGGCGCCGTTTGTAAAGCAGCTCGTGCTGAAAATAACAGCAACATTTTGTCACATTTAGCTTTAAATAATGTTTAAATAACTGGTATGAAATTTTGAGGGTCACTTTCTTGCACATTTACAACAATATTTGTCAACTTGGAAATATTTTAAATAGTTAAATCCAAATATTAAATGTTACACCTAAATGTTAAATGTTAAATCTATATGCTAAATCTAAATCTAAATGTTAAATCTAAATCTAAATGTTAAATCTAAATCTAAATGTTAAATCTAAATCTAAATCTAAATGTTAAATCTAAATATTAAATCTAAATCTAAATGTTAAATCTAAATCTAAATCTAAATGTTAAATCTAAATATTAAAACTAAATCTAAATGTTAAATCTAAATCTAAATCTAAATGTTAAATCTAAATATTAAATTTAAATCTAAATGTTAAATCTAAATCTAAATGTTAAATCTAAATCTAAATCTAAATGTTAAATCTAAATCTAAATGTTAAATCTAAATATTAAATCTAAATCTAAAAGTTAAATCTAAATCTAAATGTTAAATCTAAATCTAAATCTAAATGTTAAATCTAAATGTTTTGGGTGAAACTAAATATTTAGCTAATATGCAAATTAATGTCGGTAACCGGAAGTACCAAAATAAAAGCTCGAGGAGGTCAGTGTATGTTTATAGTGTCAAATAACGAATAAAAATCCTCTCATTGGGAGATATGGACTCTTGAACTTGGAAAACCGTGAAAATAACTACCTAAAATAATAAACACAGTTGGGGAAAACTGTATTTGAAGAGTACTTTGAGTTTTTAGTGTCACTTTTATGAATGGTGTGGGAATTATAGCCACTATAGCCAGCCACGGGGGGGGGCTCACTTTGACTGGTCTGTCACGTTCGCTTGCATTAAGGTCAGCAAGAGCCTATCCCCGCCCGCCCCCGACAAGGCACTGACAAGACACTGCGAAATGTCCAACGAATCAGCGTTAGCCGAGAACATCGGCAGAGCCGTCCCGGTGGCTGAACAAACTTATTCAACAGCGACAGCGACAGCCTCAAGGCCACCGCAGGCCACCTCGGTAAGCATGTTTTCCAAATCACGGAGCTAGCATTGTCTTGTTGTCAAGGTAGTAGCAAATCTCTACTGGCTAGCTACCGTTAGCTAGTTTAGTTAAGTTAGCCTTGACAACATTGCTAGCTCCGTGATTTGGAAAACATGCTTACCGAGGTGGCCTGCGGTGGCCCTGAGGCTGTCGCTGTCGCTGTTGAATAAGTTTGTTCAGCCACCAGGACGGCTCTGCCGATGTTCTCGGCTAACGCTGATTCGTTGGACATTTCGCAGTGTCTTGTCAGTGCCTTGTCGGGGGCGGGCGGGGATAGGCTCTTGCTGACCTTAATGCAAGCGAACGTGACAGACCAGTCAAAGTGAGCCCCCCCGTGGCTGGCTATAGTGGCTATAATTCCCACACCATTCATAAAAGTGACACTAAAAACTCAAAGTACTCTTCAAATACAGTTTTCCCCAACTGTGTTTATTATTTTAGGTAGTTATTTTCACGGTTATCCAAGTTCAAGAGTCCATATCTCCCAATGAGAGGATTTTTATTCGTTATTTGACACTATAAACATACACTGACCTCCTCGAGCTTTTATTTTGGTACTTCCGGTTACCGACATTAATTTGCATATTAGCTAAATATTTAGTTTCACCCGAAACATTTAGATTTAACATTTAGATTTAGATTTAGATTTAACATTTAGATTTAGATTTAACATTTAGATTTAGATTTAATATTTAGATTTAACATTTAGATTTAGATTTAACATTTAGATTTAGATTTAACATTTAGATTTAGATTTAATATTTAGATTTAACATTTAGATTTAGATTTAGATTTAACATTTAGATTTAGATTTAACATTTAGATTTAACATTTAGATTTAGATTTAGATTTAACATTTAGATTTAGATTTAATATTTAGATTTAACATTTAGATTTAGATTTAGATTTAACATTTAGATTTAGATTTAACATTTAGATTTAGATTTAACATTTAGATTTAGATTTAGCATATAGATTTAACATTTAACATTTAGGTGTAACATTTAATATTTGGATTTAACTATTTAAAATATTTCCAAGTTGACAAATATTGTTGTAAATGTGCAAGAAAGTGACCCTCAAAATTTCATACCAGTTATTTAAACATTATTTAAAGCTAAATGTGACAAAATGTTGTTATTTTCAGCACGAGCCGCTTTACAAACGGCGCCCCATAAATATGTAGTAAACCTAAATATACCTACATGTAGGGCTGCACAATTAATCGAATTTTAATCGCGATCACGATTTGGACTTCCCACAATCAAATTTGCGTGATCGAGCGATTATTTTTTATAAAGCATCATTTCATAGAGCGCTCCGGGTTTTTTGCAAAGCCAATCTCCCGCTCCGTAAAGCCGTCTGCTCATGAGCCAGTCAGAGTAGTTCACTGCACCCCGTGCAGCTTAGTTTCTAGATGTAGACAGTCCCAGAGGACAGAGTAACGGGAGGAAAACTCAACAGATAGCAGTCGGTAATACGTCAGTCTCAAGGTTTACCAGTTTACCAGTAAACGCAACACTTTGTCCCATTTGTTGTTTTTCAGACAACAGCAGTGACCAGTGCTAGTCAGCGTCTGTTAGCTAGTAGCGTCTGTCACTGTTCTGTCCTCGCATCCGCTGCAATGCTGTTTATATGGATATGGTTTAATTTTGCGTTACATGACCCATTTCGTCTGTAAAGCCGTGCCTGTGTTGGATCTTTCTACGCTCTCTCGTCCTACTCTCTCTCCTCTTACTCTCCGCGCCCCGCCACACAGCGGCCGCCGGTCCACACTTCTGATATATGTCTACAGTTTTAATTTTTCATTAACACAGCTGTATATTAATAAGTATGAGGGGGCAAACCTGTATTTGTACCAGTGTTTCCGCGGGTAACTGCTATCGCGGCCACTACGGCGAAGAACAGAAGAAGTTTTTGAATGCAACTAACTTCAGTTGGTAGAGTAACAGCGTGGGAGACGGAGCTGCTGGACCGAAGCCTGGACCAGGACCAGAGATGTGACCCATGGCCAGAATATCATAGTTGATAAAAATGCAGCGCAGTGAAGATACAGACGTTTAATACACACGACGTGTGTATCCGCCGTTCGACCCGTTCATAATGATCAGCCGTCTCTCTGTGAGTAGCGTCCATCACACTCCCTCTCGCAGTTATAAATAGCCTATGTGACAATAAAATTTGTTTTGGTTAAAATCAACAAATAATCGTGAGAATAATCGCGATCAAAATTTTGATCAAAATAATCGCGATTATCATTTTGGCCATAATCGTGCAGCACTACCTACATGTATTTACTGTGGCATAAATAATGGAATAGCGCCACCTATTGATTGATGTGCCAAAAATAGAGCTTGGCCGTTCCTCGTTAGTATAATGGACAGTATCTCCGCCTGTCACGTGGAAGATCGGGGTTCGATTCCCCGACGGGGAGATTTTTCTACCAGCTTAGGACTCGAGGAAGTCCCAGCAAACGTGTTGGACTATTCATGAGGGGAAAGCGGGCCTTGGCTCAGGCTGTGTTCAACATGGGAGGAGAACTCCTGACCCCTAAATGTGAATATTCACATCAAGCGATGGAAAGAGCACAACTCCTGGACATGAACAACACGTCTCAAGGCGCAGCAGGAGGTGGGAGAGTGTCAAGTCTGGGCACCTTAGAGTTCCTTTAATGCTCTTTGCAGATGATGTGGTTCTGTTGGCTTCATCAGGCAGTAATCTATAGTGCCCACTGGGGCAGATTAAAGTCCAGTGTCAAGCAGTCGGGATGAAAGTCAGCCCCTCCTAATCTGAAAGCGCAAGATTGCTCCCATCAAGTTGGGAGTCAGTGGCTGTCCCAAGTGAAGAAGTTCTTGTATCTCAAAGGCATATTTCAAATAGTGCAACTTGTTCCAACGCGAAAACCACTATACTACGTAAACTTTGGATGACCGCCTCCGCCTGTCACATGGAAGACTGGGGTTTGATTTCCTGATGGGGAGATTTATCTACCAGCTGCTAATTATTTACCAAGGCAACATTGACACTACTACATCTGCCAGAGTAGTTTTGTCAGAATATATCTCACAGTTTTCAGTCATAATAATATCTAAGTAGTATTTGTTTTATGATTGTACTTTTGTTTTTGAATGGTAAATGAACATATTTTAAAGAATAGTTTTAGAAATGTGCTGGAATTTGCAATAAAAAACATGACCTTTCCCTTTTTTCAAGCAGTAACTAAACCCCTGACCAACATTTGTAACCTGAAAACCAATGTATGTGAGTGTCAAGTAATGTTATTGTTGGATTCAGGTCCAAATTTTGACATTTTAGTGCAATCTGTCATGTCCTGCCTTCGGAAGCTCTAGCCAGGAACCATTCCTCGCCTAAAACAATATGAGTCATTCCAGTAAGTGAAAAGGAAACTCACATCTACAAAGATAAATTTGATAGATGTGACTCCCTGATGGTCTAGTGGCTAGGATTCGGTGCTCTCACCACCGTGGCCCGGGTTCAATTCCTGGTCAGGGAATGGTCAGGACTTGACACACTAAAAAACAAAATCTGTAAATTAACAAACATTTTCCTGTTAACTTCACCGATTTCTTCTGTATTTTTTAAACACAGATAAACACCAATAAATTACAATTGTGAATTTAAGGGACAACTAGCATGTGTCAAACCACCTGTGGGAGTGGAACATGGATGTGTAGAGATGGGCTTTCAAACAATACACCTTTTGACATTTTGACATGTCACAGTAGGAAAAGCAAAGGTATAAATAAAAAGGAATTATGGCTCAATTTACATCATTACAGTAGACATAAGGCATTACAAAGTAAAGAAACTAGGTGTTGATAGTGAAGGGCAAATGACGCTTTGGTGAAGCACTGAACCACTTAGAGGAATTGGTTTGAAAATGGGTTCATTACTAGAAGCTTCAGTAACAGAGACCTCGCCTGGTGAAGGGCCCAGGCTGCATCCAAATGATCCCGACAAGATAGTGGACAGGAGGCTTTAGACTAGGGACACTCACGTGTACTAACAATGGGATAGCATTCTTTTTAAAATAAAGATTGATAGATTTGTGTATTGTATTATTGGGTATTAGGTAAAGAGTGCTTGGGGAAACAGAGGATGTGCTGGGAAAATATGGCACAAGTTGGGTGTGCTTGTGTAACTATGGCCGGGGGGTATGTGGGACAGGGACCACTCATCAATTTTTATTAAGGAACATTATTTTTTCCACATTACTGGACTTATTGGAAAACTTTGACAGTTGTTTGTGCATATGCACCAAAACAAGAGTTTGGAATATTCTGCCTTCTTGGAGACCTTGAATAGAGTTCTCTATGGGGCTCCAGTACTCCATAGTTCTGCTGGGGGACTTCAACGCACACGTAGGCAATGGTGGAGATACTTGGAGAGGCTTGATCGGGAGGAACGGCCAGCCGGATCTGAACCAGAGTGGTTGTCTGTTGTTGGACTTCTGTGTTAGTCATGGATTGTCCTTAACAAACACCATGTTCAAACATAGGGTGCTCATAAGTGTACGTGATGTACGTGATGATTATCATTTTGGCCATAATTGTGCAGCACTAACTCAGAGTTCTGCATTCATAACGGACTGGAGGAAACGTAGTATTGGTTGAATGTACTTTTAGATAGATAAATAGATACTATAGATAGATAGATATATACTATAGATAGACATATACTATAGATAGATAGATAGATAGATAGATAGATAGATAGATAGATAGTGGATACGATAGATAGATACTATAGATAGATATATACTTTATTCATCCCGAAGGAACATTTAGTGGCAAGACAACATAACATGAACACATATTCACACATATACACATAGTGCACTCTCTTAAAATATTAACACTTCTTTGGACCTTTTTATGTTACTGTACTTTATTATTGATTTTTTTTCCAGTTTCTTGTAAAATTTGGACTATTTCAGGATTTTCTTTATGAAAAATTGAAGTACTGTGAAGTGAATTTCACAGTAAAAGAATTAATGCTTTAAGAAACAAGCCGAGTCCGAGGCTGCTAGCATATAAAACTCCTCTCAAACTGACTAAAAACACGGAAAGATTACGTTAAATCAGACAACACAGCACAAATTAGAAGAGAGATGAGACTTTAACGCTAGCAGTTAGCCACGAAGCTAATAGCGGAGCTAGTAGTTAGCCACGAAGCTAACGGCGGAGCTAGTAGTTATCCACAAAGCTAACAGCGGAGCTAGACGTTAGCTCCGTGGCTAACAGCAGAGCTAGAAGCTATAGCCACGAAGGTAACTGCGGAGCTAGCAGAGGAGCTAGCAGTTAGTCATGAAGCTAATAGCGGAGCTAGCAGTTAGCCAAGAAACTAATTGCGGAGCTAACAACGGAGCTAGCCTAGCGTGTTAACGCATGCGCCGCTCGGGCTTCTATTCGCTTATTGTTCGCACGCACTCTGGCTGCCGTGTAACAGAGCACTTATTAAGATATTTACCTGAACACGTGCAGGTTCACCTGGAGCTCTGTCTCCGAAAAAATCACTTAGGAACTCAGCAGCAAACAAAACACAGCTATCCCGCCGCCAGCCCCAAACTTCCGGTTTACCTTAAGTCAGGGCTTTTCAGATTAAAAGTCTAAAAGACAGAAGGCCGCCGCCTTCAGGTCATGTAAATAATCACTACTTTTAGCGTGTATAGAGCAGCATAACTCCACCAGACTCCATGTAAATAATCACTACTTTTAGCGTGTATAGAGCAGCATATCTCCACCAGACTCCATGTAAATAATCACTACTTTTAGCTTGTATAGAGCAGCATATCTCCACCAGACTCCATGTAAATAATCACTACTTTTAGCGTGTATAGAGCAGCATATCTCCACCAGACTCCATGTAAATAATCACTACTTGTAGCGTGTGTAGAGCAGCATATCTCCACCAGACTCCATGTAAATAATCACTACTTTTAGCGTGTATAGAGCCAGCATATCTCCACCATAATCCATGTAAATAATCACCACTTTTAACGTGTATAGAGCAGCATATCTCCACCATAATCAATGTAAATAATCTGGGGTCTCATTTATAAAACTGCAGTTAGGATCCTTGCTGAAAGTGTACATACACCCAAAAGCCAAAAATAAATCAGATTTATAAAACCGTGTGCATGCTCATCTATGTAATATTCTGTTCATAAATCACATATTACCTACAAGTGTGCACATGTGAATCAGCCTATTATCCCTCTCTGTACACGCCCATTTTTAATTTTAATACTATGTTGATATTTAAAGTATAACTTGTGTATATTTCAACCTGAAATCTATCCCCTGTGGTTCTGTATGCAGTAGTATTTTGAAATACATTCTTTAAGGGGCAGGAAAACAGTGTAAAGACTTTCAAAGTGGAGTGATGTGAACATTGAGTTAATATAAACATTTATCATTACTTAAACCATAATTTCATACAATCATAAGTCAAGAAATGTACTCACGATATTAACACATACAAACACACACACACACATACACACACACACACACACACACACACACACACACACACACACACACACACACACTTACTTTCTACATTTTCAGGATTTTAAATATTAAAATAATGTTTATGAAAGAAAAGTTCAGTTATTGTTATTACTACACACGTCAGGTTGATTTAATTATGTATACTCTATATTACATATTATTTTGTAGTTTTTCCGTTGTTGTTTTTTGTAACCGTTAAATAATTTATTTTGAATGTGTTCAGTGTTACAGTAAAAATACAGTTTTTTAAAATCTGTTGACCTACTTTAATTCTATTGGTTGCTGTTAACTTCCCGTCCAATCAGCTTTCGATGTGAGGGCAGAGGGGCGGGCCTTCGGCGGTGACGTGGAGAACGACCGTTATCCGTGATGATGAAGAGAATCAGTTATCTTTATAACGCTGACTCACTGAACCGGACAGAAGGTAAACATCCATATATTCATCCATTTCCATATGTAAATATATGGAAAACTATGTGTACTTTTTTTCATTTCCATATGTAAACATATGGAAAACATACACATGTGTGTGTGTGTGTTAGTATTGTTTTACATCCATACAGTTGGTAAAAGTTATGATACCAACGGCTGTTAGCATCGTTAGCCCGCTAGCATCGTTAGCATCGTTAGCAGTTAGTGTAGCACAAGCTAAAGTCCTTGTGGAGGGTGACCAGATGTCCCCGGTTTCCGGAAACAGTCCCCGGTTTTGGTGACCTGTCCCCGGAAATGTCCCCGGTGTTCACTGTGACTGACAGACCTAAAATAGGAATGAAAGAAAGAAAACACTGACCCAACTGACCTAACTGGCTCTATTAGCCTACAAGCTAGCATTAGCTTGTAGGCTAATAGAGCCAGTTAGTAGTTGTTTTAAGTGAGTGAGTGAAACCATAGACAGTTAAAGAAGTGGACCAACAGGTCCCGTTGCTCTGGACAGAGACCAGTGAAGTCTATTAGAAGCTCTTTCCCGGTGATGCTGAGCGTTACTGCGCAGTCTCCAACTGAGCTTGACGACGTAAATGTGACGTGAGCAACCTGTGTGAAAGTTGTAACGGTATGTACGTAATTACTGCTAACTAACATGCTAGTTAACATTAACATAGGCACAGGCTAATTACTGCTAACTAACATGCTAGTTAACATTAACATAGGCACAGGCTAATTACTGCTAACTAACATGCTAGTTAACATTAAAATAGGCACAGGCTAATTACTGCTAACTAACATGCTAGTTAAAATTATCATAGACACAGGCTAATTACTGCTAACAACATGCTAGTTAACATTCATAAATACATTGTTTTTAACTTTTCATATCTCAACACTGTCAACGGGCTTATCTGCTAACGTTAGCTACCAACAGTTACCTTGGAACAATCCAGCAAATAGACCGAGCTTTAATGCGTTGCCTGAAATATATCTTCTTTATAACAAACACACAATTGCTGATTTTTATGTTTCTGAAATGTGATCATTTGAAGCTTTTCTGTGTCGTACGTTAGGGAAAGAGATATGAATCCCAATTACTTTGGTTTCTATTGAAATCAGGATTATTTAACAGGATTCCTCGTTGTCTCTTTGAAAGATGTTTCCATTTATTAAAGTTAAAAACAGCTTTAACTGGGATTTTTTGCTTTGTTATTTTACTGTAGAAGAAACGCTCTGGCTTGTTTGTTTTCTTTTAACCAATCAGAATAGTCGTGGGCGGGGCTAAACTCTGGATGCAGCGACTTTGGCTCTGCTACATAGTCTCAGGAAGGAACTGTTCACCCTGATAGAAGAAACACATGTGCATGTTGACAGAGAGCAGACACACACACACACACACACTATTTCAATGTGCTGCATCCATGGCTTATCAGTCTGTGTAACATTACTTCGTCCTCAGCAATCCTGCTCCAATCACTCTCAAAACATCCCAGTTAGATATAAGATGGCGTTAACATATTCTTTGGGAATCTTTACACTGATTCCCTTAAAGAAGTGACCAGGCCTGCCTTGTTGCACCATCAAAACATCTTTCTGAACTTTCCATTTTTACACAGGAACATCTGGAGATGTTCTGCTAAATGAAGTGTGGTTGGTCCAGACTACTGTGCATGTAGCTTGTAGCTCCAGTTAATGACTTTTGGGCCTTACATTTTAGTAGTTCTTCCAGTCTGAATGTAGGAGATACTTGACACTCTGGAGTCCTATGGATTGGTCCCTCATCAGCCCTTGCATTTTCTCCATTCAAACAGAAGATTTTAATCTAGTAAAACATGGTCAACTAGAATTCACTCACACCTCCCATTAGTTCTTCTTACCCTTGTAATATTATCTCTGCATGTCCCCCCCCCTCCTTGGGTCTACAAAAGCACCTTCAGAAGACGGCAAGCTGGCGACCGGAGCAGGAAAGAAGGGCAAGAGAGAGGAGGAGGAGCCTGCAGCAGTGAAAGAGGAAGAGGAGGAGGAGCCTGCAGCAGTGAAGGAGGAAAAGCAGGAGGAAGAGGAGTATGAGGTGGAGGAGGTTTTGGACCGCAGAGTGGTGGAGGGAAGAGTAGAGTTTCTGCTGAAATGGAAGGGGTTCTCAGAGTAAGTATGAGTCTAGAATATTAATACTTGGTGTTCTTGGTCCTGATACACTGTGTGCATATATATCATTATCATACAACTCAATGCATTTCCTTTATTTTCAAGACTATTTACATTGTAGATTATCACTGAAGGCATCAAAACTATGAATGAACACATGTGGAATTATGAATTTAACAACAGGGTGTCCGCGGGGTTTTAAAAAGTATTAAAAAGTGATAAATCAAAATTGTCAAATTTAAGGCCATTAAAAGTGTTAAATGTAGTCTCAGAGGTATTATTTTTTTAAATTAGGTGTTATTTTTTTCAGACTATCAGGTGTCCTATTCTGATTGAAATTCTATCCTGCGTTGGCGTTAGTCCGTTTAAATATGGGCTTTGGCGTGTCTGGGACATAATCAAAGATCTTTCGTCTCCGTCGATGTTTGATGCTGACGTCATATTCAGTGGTCGTTCGACATCTCAGAACACTGCGCGCTCAACAGAAGTGGCTGGCTTACGTTTTATTTTAGACTTGCTTCAAGCCATATCTTCAACGACTGGACAACCATCGTCATCTTTTAATGGGCAAATGCAAGTTTTCTGATAGCTGGGTGAACAACCAAGATTAACCCGTTTGCGCCGGATACCGCTGGGTACTGCGTTGCGCAACTCTGAACCTCCTGCCGGCTGCTGCGTGGCGCAGCGTTTTGTATTTGTCGGTCTTTTCATGACGTGTGCAGCAGAGAACGTCATTGGTTCAAATACACATGAGGTGGGTCTTGTTGGCCATGTGACCACCAAAATGTACCGTAGTTTGCTGAAAATCACGTCAATCAACCAGACGTACATGTGCGTTTGTTTATGAATGTTTGAGAGACGAGCGAGAAAACGGCTACGAGGCAATCAGAGGAGGATTAAGACAGGGCGGGGACGTTGAGGTGGAAGATAGTGAGGAGTTTGGGAGGGAGGATGTCTTCATCATAATCTACCACTTCCTCTGTCGGAGCCGTTTTCTCACTCGTCTCTCAAAACTTCATAAACAAACGCACATGTTTGTCTGGTTGATTGACGTGATTTTCAGCAAACTACGGTACATTTTGGTGGTCACATGGCTTGAAATAGCCAACAAGACCCGCCTCATGTGTATTTGAACCAATGACAGTGCGTTCTCTGCCGCACGCGTCATGGAAAGACCGACCAATACAAAATGCTGCGCCACGCAGCAGCCGGCAGGAGGGTCAGAGTTGCGCAACGCAGTACCCGGCGGTAGATGTGTCGTCGCGAAGCATCCGGCGCAAACGGGTTAAGGACTGGCTCAGGCCTGTAGTAGGGAATAACAGGCAGGCTTATTGTTCGGTGTGTAAAAAAAACATCAATGTCAACTGGATGGGAGCTAACGCACTTCGGTCGCATGTGCAATCCACTAAACATAAAAATGGAATGCGTGCTCGGAGAGAGCAGTTAATTATTCGACCAATCTCAGCTGTCTGTGCGGCTGCACCTCCACCACCACCGCCGCAAATTAGTGCCACTTTAGGCCTCCTGGCCAACGCTACGGCTCCAGCAACGTCTGACCTCCGGACGGCCATGGGCGCCACACCAACACTGCGCGCGGAGGCTCTGTGGTGTCTGAACACTGCGGTTAAACACCACTCATTTAACTCAAATGAAGGAATTTCAGAGCTGTTCAAAGAAATGTTTCCCGACTCTGACATCGCAAAGGCATTCACTTGTGGTAAGAAGATGCCATTTTGTAATGCATCAAATTGCAGTGAATGCCAGCAGTTCTGCTGGAACTATCCATTCTCTCCATAGCACATTTATGTAGTTTGTTTTTCTTTTATTAACTAAGTGAAATAAATATGTGCAATATGTTGTTAATGATATGTTGTCTCTAAATCTATTCATTTATGTATGTTATAAATGTCAAAATCTGTGTAAATAATAGAAAGGTTGCTGATTAACACTTGCAATTCATTGTCGTGATGGTTTTAAAAAAAATTCTGAAGGTAGTAAAAAAGGTATTAAAAAGTAGTAAATTTAACTAAAGGATTGCTGTACATACCCTGAACAAAAAAGTGTGAAATAACTGAAAACATGTCTTATATTCTAGTTTCTTCATAGTACCCCCCCCTTTGCTCTGATTACTGCTTTGCACACTCTTGGCATTCTCTTGAATGGTAGTCACCTGAAATGGTTTCCCAACAGTCTTGAAGGAGTTCCCAGAAGGCTCAGCACCTGTCGGCCCTTTTCCCTTCACTCTGCGGTCCATCTCTCCCCAAACAATCTGGATTAGGTTCAGGTCTGGTGACTGTGGAGGCACAGCACTCCATCACTCTCCTTCTTGGTCCAATAGCCCTTACAGAGCCTGGAGGAGTGTTTGGAGTCATTGTCCTGTTGAAAAATAAATGATGGTCCAACTAAACGCAGACCGGATGGGATGGAATGTCGCTGCAGGATGCTGTGGTAGCCATGCTGGTTCAGTATGCCTTCAATTTTGAATAAATCCCCAACAGTGTCACCAGCAAAGCACCCCCACACCATCACACCTCCTCCTCCATGCTTCACGGTGGGAACCAGGCATGTAGAACCCATCCGGTCACCTTTTCTCCGTCTTACAAAGATCTCAAACTTGGACTCATCAGACCAAAGCCCAGATTTCCACTGGTCTAATGTCCATTCCTTGTGTTACTTGGCCCAAACAAATCTATTCTGCTTGTTGCGTCTCCTTAGCAGCGGTTTCCTAGCTACTATTTGACCATGAAGGCCTGATTCAGTCTCCTCTTAACAGTTGTTCTAGATATATGCCTGCTGCTAGAACTCTGTGTGGTATTCATCTGGTCTCTAATCTGAGCTACTGTTAACTTGTGATTTCTGAGGCTGGTGACTCAGATGAACTTATCCTCAGCAGCAGAGGTGACTCTTGGTCTTCCTTTCCTGGGGTGGTCCTCATGTGAGCCAGTTTCGTTGTAGCGCTTGATGGTTTTAGCCCCTGCACTTGGGGAAAAATTCTAATTTCCGGACTGACTGACCTTCATTTCTTAAAGTAATAATGGCCACTCGTTTCTCTTCACTTAGCTGATTTGCTCTTGCCATAATATGAATTGTAACAGTTGTCTAATAGGGCTGTCGGCTGTGTATTATCCTGACTTCTGCACAACAAAACTGATGGTCCCAACTCCTGTGGGGCGGCTGTGGCTCAGTGGTAGAGCGGTTGCCTGCGAATTGCAAGGTTGGTGGTTCGATCCCCGCCCCTGCAGTCATTGTCGAAGTGTCCTTGGGCAAGACACGAGTTGCCCCCGGTGCTGCGTGTGTATGAATGTTTATCTGATGAGCAGGTGGCACCTTGTACGGCAGCCCGGGCCACAGTGTGTGAATGTTTCCTGTAGATGTAAAAGCGCTTTGAGCAGTTGTTAAGACTGGAAAAGCGCTTTATAAATACAGCACATTTACATTAATAAGGCAAGAAAGTCCACTAATTAACTCTGAAAATGCCCACCTGTGAAGTGGAAACCATTTCAGGTGACTACCTCATGAAGCTCACTGAGAGAACACCAAGGGTTTGCAGCACTATCAAAAAAGCAAAGGGGGGCTACTTTGGAGAACTAGAATATAAGACATGTTTTCAGTTATTTCACAGTTTTTTGTTAAGTACATAATGCCACATGTGTTCATTCATAGTTGTGAGGCCTTCAGTGATAATCTACAATGTAAATAGTCAGAAACGCATTGAATGAGAAGGTGTGTTCAAACGTTTGGCCTGTACTGTATATGTGTGTATGCAAATAATCTACAGCATAGATTGCAGCATTGTATCATGCCCTCAAAGGATCGATGGATTGTCTAAAAACAAAGTGTGAGGAGATGTTCTTCTGTGTGCACTCACCTTTCCAGTGAGGATAACACATGGGAGCCACAAGACAACCTGGACCTGGACCTTATAGCCGAGTACATGCAGAAACACGAGGAGACGGAGGAGACGAAGAAGGAGGGCAAGAGGAAAGGTGTCAGGGAGGAGGAGGTGAGTTAAGGAAAGAGGGTACTCCAGACTGAAGAGTCCAGAAATCTAATCTCAATCTTAAAGAATGCACACAGAGGGTTTCACAAATGTCTTTTAGGATTTATATATAAATGACTCTCGTCATTACAATATGCACGTGCATATTACATACATACATACATACATACATACATGCAAAATAGTAAGACTAGGCAATTCCAATTGCTTTGGCGAAAGAGAGCGTATGACAGTTGGCTTGAGTCCAGTAGAGCAGACGGCTCTGCAGAGTTGCGTAATTACGACTTCATGACTTTTCATGAACAGCTGAAGGAGCGGCGGTGTACATAGCAGAAACCCTGTTGTGCGTCTGCCCTATACCGTGGCGGGCCGCCATCAACATATCAACACTAAAAGACGGCGGCTGTGGCTCACTGGTAGAGCGGTCGCCTGCCAATTGGAAGGATGGTGGTTCAATCCCTGCAGTCCTATGTCAAAGTCAAGAACACTGAACCCTGAGTGTGGGGTGTACTTGTACAGCAGCCTCGTCCCCAGTGTACTTATGTGTGTGAATGGTTCTTGTATTATGTAGAAAAACTTTGAGTAGTCGTTGACGCTAGAGAAGTGCTATAGAGAGCAGTCCATTTATCGTTTTAGTCCAAAGAGAACTTGGGTATCTTAGCCAAGTTTTAGTCAAACCATTTTTGTCTTTTTTAAATATTATTTACACAGACACATGTTAGATAAGAGCCAGGGCTCCTGGGCTCTAAAACACGTTGTTGTGCGGCTCAGGCAGAGGGACCGCAGAGTTAGCTAACGTTAACTTTTCCCAGACAACGGAGTTGGATTTGCCTTTTTTGCGGACTAAACGCTGCTCTGGCTGCCCTCCTTCTAACATCTTTACTCGTGCTGAGTTTTTAAATTTCACTGGAAGCACATACCTTGCCCCCTGACTGCTGAGAGGTTTTATGGCTTCGGGAAGGGCAGATGTGCGCATGCGTGTGTACTATTTTTGTGATCGTTGGAGTCCAAATCAAAATTAAAATAAAAATTTAATTAATTGCACAGCCCTTGCTAACTGTAAACATATTCTTTGTGAATCTTTACAGTTATTCGTTTAAAGAAGCGACCAGGCCGGCCTTGTTGCCCCATCAAAACGTCTTTCTGAACTTTCCATTTTCACACAGGAACATCTGGAGATGTTCTGCTAAATGAAGTGTGGTTGGTCTAGACTACTGTGCATGTAGCTTGTAGCTCCAGTTAATGACTTTTGGACCTTACATTTTAGTAGTTCTTTCAGTCTGAATGCAGGAGATACTTGACACTCTGGAGTCCTATGGATTGGTCCCTCATCAGCCCTTTCATTTTCTCCATTCAAACAGAAGGTTTTAATCTAGTAAAACATGGTCAATTAGAATTCACTCGCACCTCCCATTAGTTCTTCTAACCCTTGTATCATTATCTCTGCATGTCCCCCCCCCCCACCTTGGGTCTACCAAAGGCACCTTCAGCAGACGGCAAGCTGGCGACCTGGGCAGGAAAGGAGGGCAAGAAGGAGGAGGAGGAGGAAGAAGAGGATTATGTGGTGGAGAAGGTTTTGGACCGCAGAGTGGTGAAGGGAAGAGTAGAGTTTCTGCTGAAATGGAAGGGGTTCTCAGAGTAAGTATGAGTCTAGAATATTAATATTTGGTGTTCTTGGTCCTGCTACACTGTGTGTATATATATCATTATCATATAACTCAATGCATTTCCTTTATTTTCATGACTATTTACATTGTAGATTATCACTGAAGGCATCAAAACTATGAATGAACACATGTGGAATTATGAAAAGTGTGAAATAACTGAAAACATGTCATATATATTCTAGTTTCCTCAAAGTACCCCCCCTTTACTGTGATTACTGCTTTGCACACTCTTGGCATTCTCTTGAATGGTAGTCCCCTGAAATGGTTTCCCAACAGTCTTGAAGGAGTTCCCAGAATGCTCAGCACTTGTTGGCCCTTTTCCCTTCACTCTGCGGTCCAGCTCTCCCCAAACAATCTGGATTGGGTTCAGGTCCGGTGACTGTGGAAGCACAGCACTCCATCACTCTCCTTCTTGGTCAAATAGCCCTTACACAGCCCTGGAGGAGTGTTTGGAGTCATTGTCCTGTTGAAAAATAAATGATGGTCCAACTAAACGCAAACCGGATGGGATGGAATGTCGCTGCAGGATGCTGTGGTAGCCATGCTGGTTCAGTATGCCTTCAATTTTGAATAAATCCCCAACAGTGTCACCAGCAAAACACCCCCACATCATCACACCTCCTCCTCCATGCTTCACGGTGGGAACCAGGCATGTAGAACCCATCCGGTCACCTTTTCTCCGTCGCACAAAGACACAGCGGTTGGAACCAAAGATCTCAAACTTGGACTCATCAGACCAAAGCCCAGATTTCCACTGGTCTAATGTCCATTCCTTGTGTTTTCTTGGCCCAAACAAATCTATTTTGCTTGTTGCGTCTCCTTAGCAGTGGTTTCCTAGCTACTATTTGACCATGAAGGCCTGATTCAGTCTCCTCTTAACAGTTGTTCTAGAGATATGTCTGCTGCTAGAACTCTGTGTGGTATTCATCTGGTCTCTAATCTGAGCTGCTGTTAACTTGTGATTTCTGAGGCTGGTGACTCAGATGAACTTATCCTCAGCAGCAGAGGTGACTCTTGGTCTTCCTTTCCTGGGGCGGTCCTCCAGTTTCGTTGTAGCGCTTGATGGTTTTAGCCGCTGCACTTGGGGACACATTGAAATTTTCCGGACCGACTGACCTTCATTTCTTAAAGTAATGATGGCCACTCGTTTCTCTTCACTTAGCTGATTGGTTCTTGCCATAATATGAATTGTAACAGTTGTCCAATAGGGCTGTCGGCTGTGTATCAACCTGACTTCTGCACAACACAACTGATGGTCCCAACTCCATTAATAAGGCAAGAAAGTCCACTAATTAACTCTGAAAATGCCCACCTGTGAAGTGGAAACCATTTCAGGTGACTACCTCATGAAGGTCATTGAGAGAACACCAAGGGTTTGCAGCACTATCAAAAAGCAAAGGGGGGCTACTTTGAAGAACTAGAATATAAGACATGTTTTCAGTTATTTCACAGTTTTTTGTTAAGTACATAATGCCACATGTGTTCATTCATAGTTGTGAGGCCTTCAGTGATAATCTACAATGTAAATAGTCATGAAAATAAAGGAAACGCATTGAATGAGAACGTTTGTTCAAACGTTTGGCCTGTACTGTATATGTGTGTGTATGCAAATAATCTACAGCCTAGATTGCAGCATTGTATCATGCCCTCAAAGTTGACATAAGTTGCAGACCCACAAATAACCTTAAAAGATGGCAATAGAAAAAAAGGAATAATAGGAATGATAATTAGAGTGAGAATGGATTGTCTGAAAACAAAGTGTGAAGAGATGTTCTTCTGTGTGCACTCACCTTTCCAGTGAGGAGAACACATGGGAGCCACAAGACAACCTGGACCTGGACCTTATCACCGAGTACATGCAGAAACACAAGGAGACGGAGGAGAAGAAGAAGGAGGAGGGCAAGAGGAAAGGTGTCGGGAAGGAGGAGGTGAGTTAAGGAAAGAGGGTACTCCAGACTGAAGAGTCCCAGAAATCTAATCTCAATATTAATGAATGCACACAGAGGGTTTCACAAATGTCTTTTAGGATTTATATATAAATGACTCTCGTCATTACAATATGGACATGCATATTACAAACATGCAAAATAGTAAGGCTAGGCAATTCCAGTTGCTTCGGCGAAAGAGAGCGGATGACAGTTGGCTTGAGTCCAGTAGAGCAGACGGCTCTGCAGAGTTGCGTAATTACGACTTCATGACTTTTCATGAACAGCTGATGGAGCGGCGGTGTACATAGCAGAAACCCTGTTGTGCGTCTGCCCTTTATCGTTTTAGTCCAAAGAAAACTCAGGTATCATGGCCAAGTTTTAGTCAAACAATTTTTGTCTTTTTTTTAAATATTATTTACACAGACACATGTTAGATAAGAGCCATGGCTCCTGGGATCTACAACACGTTGTTGTGCGGCTCAGGCAGAGGGACCGCAGAGTTAGCTAACGTTAACCTTTCCCAGACAACGGAGTTGGATTTGCCTTTTTTGCGGACTAAACGCTGCTCTGGCTGCCCTCCTTCTAACATCTTTACTCGTGCTGAGTTTTTAAATTCCACTGGATGCACACACCTCGCCTCCCTGACTGCTGAGAGGTTTTATGGCTTCGGGAAGGGCAGATGTGCGCATGCGTGTGTCATTCAGAATACAAGACAAAATAAGAGTGTTCTTCAATACAGAATTTTTTCTCTCTCGATTATACTATTTTTGTGATCGTTGGAGTCAAAATCTAAATTAAAATCAAAATTCAATTAATTGCACAGCCCTCACTAATGGTAAACATATCATTGGGGAATCTTTACAGTTATTCCCTTAAAGAAGCGACCAGGTCTGCCTTGTTGCACCATCAAAACGTCTTTCTGAACTTTCCATTTTCACACAGGAACATCTGGAGATGTTCTGCTAAATGAAGTGTGGTTGGTCCAGACTACTGTGCATGTAGCTTGTAGCTCCAGTTAATGACTTTTGGGCCTTACATTTTAGTAGTTCTTTCAGTTTGAATGCAGGAGATACTTGACACTCTGGAGTCCTATGGATTGGTCCCCTCATCAGCCCTTGCATTTTCTCCATTCAAACAGAAGATTTTAATTTAGTAAAACATGGTCAACTATAATTCACTCACACCTCCCATTAGTTCTTCTAACCCTTGTATCATTATCTCTGCATGCCCCCCCCTTGGGTCTACTAAAGGCACCTTCAGCAGACGGCAAGCTGGCGACCAGAGCAGGAAAGAAGGGCAAGAAGGAGGAGGAGGTGGAAGAGGAAGAAGAGGAGTATGTGGTGGAGAAGGTTTTGGACCGCAGAGTGGTGAAGGGAAGAGTAGAGTTTCTGCTGAAATGGAAGGGGTTCTCAGAGTAAGTATGAGTCTAGAATATTAATGCTTGGTGTTCTTGGTCCTGAGATATATAATATATTTACGTATTGCAAATAAGTGTCAGCTTGGTATCATGCCCTCAAAGTTGAAGGTTTGGTATTTTGACACTAAAGTGCAGACCCACAAATAACCTTAAATAACCTAAGATGGCAATAGAAAAAAGGAATAATAGTAATGATAATTAGCGTGAGAATGGATTGTCTAAAAACAAAGTATGAGGAGATGTTCTTCTGTCTGCACTCACCTTTCCAGTAAGGAGAACACATGGGAGCCGCAAGAAAACCTGGACCTGGACCTTATCACCGAGTACCTGCAGAAACACGAGGAGACGGAGGAGAAGAAGAAGGAGGGCAAGAGGAAAGGTGTCAGGGAGGAGGAGGTGAGTGAAGGAAAGAGGTTACTCCAGACTGAAGAGTCCCAGAAATCTAATCTCAATATTAATGAATGCACACAGAGGGTTTCACAAATGTCTTTTAGGATTTATACATTTTACCGTAATTCCTAAAAGAAAAACCAGTAGTCAATTAAACTGCGGCCCTCTGATAGTGGTCGGGGGGGGGCAACTCTGATAAATAAAGGCCGGGAAAAATCAGTTTTGATAATCTCCTCGGTGCCTTTCATATAATGTGCAGTCACGTTTATCGTAATGTACATTTCTACCAATTTAACTTAACAGATTCAACAATATATTCATGCTTTGTTTTTCTGGATTATGGTTCTCATGTAAAGTATTATTTGTGATCAAATTTAGATTTTTGATCTAATTAAGAAACAAAGAGTGCCAACCAATCCCTGAGACGGAGAGGCTGATAAAGCACTACCAATCCCAGACCATCAACCGGTTGTTACCGCCTGGCTCAAGGCCGGTAACAAAAAGGCCACTCAGATATATCAATTCAATTTTATTTAGATAGCGCTAAATCACAACAACAAAGAGCAGGTCTAGACCGGAAACAAACAGGCCACGCAGATAGTTAATCCAAACTTTATTAACACACACACAGCTTAACCATGGTAATGCTTTATTCAATTCAATTCAATTCAATTTTATTTATAGTATCAATTCATAACAAGAGTTATCTCAAGACACTTTACAGATAGACCACACTCCAGAATTTACAAGGACCCAACAGTTCTAGTAGTTTCCTCCAGAGCAAGCAACAGTGCGACAGTGGCGAGGAAAAACTTCCTTTTAGGCAGAAACCTTGGTCAGACCCAGGCTCTTGGTAGGCGGTGTCTGACGGGCCGGTTGGGGTTAGAATGAAGAGTGGCAATAAAAATAGAAAAAATTAGTAGTTTGTAGAAGTTCTTTGTAGTAGTTCATGGCATAGCAGGACGCTGTGCGGCATTACAAGGCACAGCAGGACGTAGCAGGACGTAGCAGGACGTAGCAGGACGTAGCAGGGCACCGCAGTGTAGCAGTTGAACATGGCATCACAGAACGTGTAGCGGGACCATGGCGACAGCTGCTACCCTGATTTCGGAGCCTCTCTGATCCAAGGGAACATGCTGGTGAAAAAAGAACATAAGGACTCCGGGGAATGACTCCCCAGAGCTAGGTTAGTAACAAGCATTTCTGGGACATGGGTGCACATAAATGAAAAGATAGAAAGATAGAGGAGAGAGGAGCTCAGTGTATCAAAATAAGTCCCCAGCTGTCTAAAACTATTACAGCAAAACCAAGAGAGACGAGGTAAAGAGAGCTCCAGCCCGGATGATGTTATGATGTCACCCTACAAGTGTTCTCTGGGATTGAGGTCCGGGGATTGGGCTGGCCGCTCCATAACATCAGTCTGGTTCATCTGGAACAGCGACTTTGGTCCTTCCTGGTGTGTTTGGGTCCTTGTCTTGTTGAAAGACCCGTTTCAAAGGCATTTCCTCTTCAGCATAAGGCAACATGACCTCTTCAAGTATTCTGATGTATTGAAACTGATCCACGATCCCTGGTATGTGATATACCGGCCCAACACCACAATATGAGAAACATCCCATAACCACCGTGCTTTACTGTCTTCACAGTGGACTGGGGCTTGATTTCAGTGCAGGGGGGTCGGAGGACAAACTGTCTTCGGCTCCTAGACCCAAAAAGAACAGTTTCCCTCTCATCAGTCCCCACAATGTTGCTCCATTTCTCCTTTGACCAGTCAATGTGTCGTTTGGTTGTTTCCCACGTCGGTCAGGCGTTGGATGCCATTTCAAGGCATTTGAAATAATTTTGGCTGAGCAGCTTATAATCTTCTGCACTTCTTTATATGTTTTCCCCTCTCATATCAACTTTTTAATCAAAGTCTTCTGTTCCTCAGAGCAATGGCTGGAACGAGCCATTTTGCTGAGTATTTCAGTGTGAAATGCACTTTAACCAGCATGCACAACATATGCTTCCTTCCTTCCTTAAATATGTATATATACAGTATATAGATTAATTATGGGCCATAACTGACACCTGTTTCTTCACAGAATCAATCAGCTCACTAATTGAACACAACACTGCTATTAAGTTGAACATGCTCCTTTCAATTACAGATTAAATTCTACAGAATGAGCAGCATGCATACCATGACTATTGGTTTTCTAGGACTCTACAACACTTACTAGTAAATTATTTGCCATGTAGAAATATCACTTTTTCCCAAAAAATGATTCATGAGTTTAGTGATGCTATTATTTGAACACAACTGTACATCAAAGCTATTTTTTAAACATCCATGACCACGACATATGCGCCTGTGTTTTTCAGAGGCGTCAGTGATGCTCAGCAGTTTTATTCCAGAGCACAGCAGAAAGCTCTGCTGAGCTTCAGAAATGCTTGATGAAATGTAGCTTGTGTGGACAATACCACATTACACTACCATATTACTTACTTACACAATACTGCTGGCTATACAAGTTTGATTTAGCAAAAACAACCTAAAACAAAAGGTCAAAGGTCAACTGGTGCCCCTCATTGCTAATACCATCAGGAACAATGGTTCCAATTTACTTTACTGGAGTAGAGCTGTTCCAGCAACATGAAGACAACACGGTAACCCCTACAGATACCAGTGAAAGCTAAAAATCTGTGGGAAAATGTTACAGTTACAACTTTCCCGGCACAAAGAGTCCCGGATGATCCCCAATTTGTTATCGGCTGGCTAAAGGCTGGCAACAAAATGGAGGCCACACATAAATTGATCAAAAGTAGTTTATTTATCACAAACTAACCAACAATGGATGCATGGATTCCCATAATGCAACTCCATAATAGTGATGTTGGCAGATAATTAACCCTCATGTCGTCCTCGGGTCAAAATCACCTGTTGTCCTCTATCAATGTTCTTTTTAATTACACAAAATAACATGATTGATTCCACACAACGCTCTTTGCCAAGTACAAATCTCTACTTTCATTAATTTTGGGGTGTCTTATTCAATTTTATAGCATTTGGAGAAAACAAAGTGTTTTTTAAATAGTTTTGAGTAAAAGTTGACATATTCCAGTCTGTGATTATCATCAACATCCATTCCTCTAATTTTATTCTAAATAATTCCTAATTTCTGCTTTTCTCACTCAAACATTAGGTATAATTTCCTATAAATGAGGTTTATTGACCATAAATTCCAAAAATAACTGTAACAAAGTAAAAGTTAATAAGTTGGTGTAATGTATTGTTAAACGTCAAAAAAGTGACAAAAACTGAAGAAAAATTTAAACATTCATACAAAGCCTCAACAAAAGTGTTGATTTTCAATTTTGACGGGAAGACAACACAAGGGTTAAGAAAAGTATTGCGTCAGTCAAACAATGTTCCATAGACATAAATGTTGTTTCTAGTTTAACCCGTTTGCGCCGGATGCTTCGCGACGACACATCTACCGCCAGTTACTGCGTTGCGCAACTCTGACCCTCCCGCAGGCTGCTGCGTGGCGCAGCATTTTGTATTTGTCGGTCTTTTCATGACGTGTGCAGCAGAGAACGTCATTGGTTCAAATACACATGAGGCGGGTCTTGTTGGCCATGTGACCACCAAAATGTACTGTAGGTTGCTGAAAATCACGTCAATCAACTAGACGTACATATGCGTTTGTTTATGAATGTTTGAGAGACGAGCGAGAAAACGGCTACGAGGCAATCAGAGGAGGATTTAGACAGCGAGGGCGGGGACGTTGAGGTGGAAGATAGTGAGGAGTTTGGGAGGGAGGATGTCTTCATCATAATCGACCACTTCCTCTGTCGGAGCCGTTTTCTCTCTCGTCTCTCAAAACTCCATAAACAAACGCACATGTTTGTCTGGTTGATTGACGTGATTTTCAGCAAACTACGGTACATTTTGGTGGTCACATGGCTTTAAATAGCCAACAAGACCCGCCTCATGTGTATTTGAACCAATGACAGTGCGTTCTCTGCCGCACGCGTCATGGAAAGACCGACCAGTACAAAATGCTGCGCCACGCAGCAGCCGGCAGGAGGGTCAGAGTTGCGCAACGCAGTAACCGGCGGTAGATGTGTCGTCGCGAAGCATCCGGCACAAACGGGTTAAGATAGAGCTCTACAGCATGGCACCTCACTAACTCACTCTCTTGGTTTTTCTCTGTTGATAGAAACGGAGAGGAAGAGGAGTCAAACGTCACCGCTGTCAGAACTGTGACAAATCCTTCACAACATCAGGATATTTAAAGATTCATCAGATAGTTCACACTGGAGAGAAACCGTACAGCTGTGATCAATGTGGGGAAACATTTTCTCGTAGTGGTAGCCTTAAAACTCACCAGCGCATTCACACTGGAGAGAAGCCGTACTGTTGTGAACAATGTGGGGAAACCTTTTCTCGTAGTGGTAACCTTAAATCTCACCAGCGCATTCACACTGGAGAGAAGCCGTACTGTTGTGAACAATGTGGGGAAACCTTTTCTCGTAGTGATAGCCTTAAAACTCACCAGCGCATTCACACTGGAGAGAAGCCGTACTGGTGTGAACAATGTGGGGAAACGTTTTCTCAGAGTAGTACCCTTAAATCTCACCAGCGTATTCACACTGGAGAGAAGCCGTACTGGTGTGAACAATGTGGGGAAACCTTTTCTCAGAGTGGTAGCCTTAAAAGACACCAGCGCATTCACACTGGAGAGAAGCCGTACTGGTGTGAACAATGTGGGGAAACGTTTTCTCAGAGTAGTACCCTTAAATCTCACCAGCGTATTCACACTGGAGAGAAACCGTACTGGTGTGAACAATGTGGGGAAACCTTTTCTCGTAGTAGTTACCTTAAAAGACACCAGCGCATTCACACTGCCTCGTTGTGAACATGTTTCAGAGCCAAGCTGTTTCCTCCTCCTCATGCCCTGATAGCTGTGTTGTTATATTCTGATCTTCTCTCCTCATTGAAGGCTGACCAGCAGTAACTTTATCTTCTGATTAACATGTATGTTATTGTGGATCAGCTGGACTGTTTTCTGTCTTTCCTCAGAACCCTTTAACATTTAGGCACCAAAATTGGTGCCTGAACCCATCCTTTTAAAAATAGTTTTTTTAAATGTATATATTTAAATAAAAAAAGGAGCACAAAAAGACAGTCAGAAAAATTTAAGAACTGCTTGTTTATTACAATATGGTCCAAATGAAATGTAAAAAAAAAATGTAATATTTCTCCAGTAAATTGCTGGTCAATGACAAAAATAACCACTATATGGAAAAAGGCAGCGCTGGTGTTTCAGTAGCATTGAAATCCCCGTTACTATTCGTCCGATAGATACCGGGTGTTAAGGCACCGGTGCCGTACTAGAACCAGGTTTTGGTACCCAACCCTAACCACAATGTACCCACCGTGGGAAGGAGAAGGCCCAAAGGAGAAACATTAAGACGTTTAAAGATGTTTTAGTTGGAAAACGTAGGCATGTTTGAAACTTTTATTTTGGTAAAAACTTTCTTCTCATCTCTATAAATATAAAAAAATTTTTGGGCTGACAAGAAGTCAGTGTAATTTTCTTTTAAGGAATACATTTTTGTCACCCTTATATATTTCTAAACTCCCAAAAGTTGGTAAAAACTCTAACCTTTGAGCATTGTGAGTTTAATAAGCGCAAATTCAATATTTGTGTAAATTGGTCCTCTCCTCATTACCAACATACTAGAAGTCAGCCATTTTGAATTGTACGCTCTCAAATTATTGTTTTGTAGTTTAACATGTTTTCCAACTTGGTGGAATTTCATTTAATAATCTTTGTCTGACATTTCATATTTTCTGTGACTGAATGTGGTTTTAAATCTGTTGAAGTCTGTTCAGACTGAAAGTAAAGACACTGATGATGTTTTACAAAATCAGATAATAGAAAGCAAACTTGTAAATAACATCAAGGATTGAATTGTTTTAAATGTTTTGTAATGTGGAACAATTAAATACATAAAAAAAATTAAACAAGGCCTCGTGCTGAATATTTGTGACTTGATATGGTGGATTTATCCTTCCTGCCGTTTCATCATCATCATTTTAGTTTATCATAAAACATCACCAAACCCACCAGACTCCATGTAAATAATCACTATTTTTAGCGTGTATAGAGCAGCATATCTCCACCAGACTCCATGTAAATAATCACTATCTAAAACAAAAGACATTTTAGTAACTATTTGACATTGATATCTTTGGTCAATATATAATGCAACCCCCCCACCCTTTGATTGTTTCCTATTGATGAGTGACATTTCATATCCTCAATCTCCACCAACTCCTGTTGTTTATATAGGACAGCTGAAGACGTGTAAGGGCAGAGAGAGAGGGAATGACATGCAGCAAACGCCTTCTTCACCAACTGAGCTACCCGGGCGTCCCACACCCACATATTCTAATGTTATTGGAACAAAACTTTCGCAAGGCAAAAACAAATACTTTATTGAAAAATAATAAAAATAATAATAAATTTTATTTAACAGCGCCTTTCTAAGCACTCAGGGTCGCTTTACAGACAAAAAAAAGACAGATACAGGCAACTGAAAGGTATAAACAGTTATGAAAAAATGACAGGAAGAGTGTATTTACAAATAAGAAAGCTGGAACAGGTGGGTTTTGAGTCTGGTTTTGAACAGGGGGAGAGAGTCGATACTGCGGAGGACAGGTGGGAGTCAGTTCCAGAGCTGGGGAGCAGAGCAGCTGAAGGCTCTGGTCCCCATGGTGACAAGTCAAGCTGGGGGGACAGTGAGGTGGATGGAGGAGGAAGATCTGAGGGAGCGTGAGGGGACGGCGATGTGAAGGAGTTCTGATAGATATGGAGGAGCAAGGTTATGGATGGCTTTGAAAGTATGGAGAAGGATTTTAAATTGTATTCTGAATTGAACCGGGAGCCAATGGAGCTGCTGAAGAACCGGGGTTACATGATGGAAAGAGGAGGTTCTGGTGACGACACGAGCTGCTGAGTTCTGAAGAAGTTGAAGTTTATGGAGGGATATTTGAGGGAGGCCAAAAAGGAGAGAGTTACAGTAATCAAGGCGGGAGGTGATGAGGCTGTTAATGTTGTGTAGGTGGAAGTATGCAGACCGGCAGATATTATTTATGTGTGACTGAAAGGATAAGGAGGAGTCGAGGATTACGCCCAGATTCTTGTCCTGAGGGGAAGGGGAGACCAAGGAGTTGTCAATTGGTAGAGTGAAACTGTTGATGAAAAAATGCCAGTACTTTATTAAAAAATGTTATCACTCTTTGTCATTTTTCTCTGGCATTGTTGATTTGAGTAGTGAGTAGCTTTAGGGCTGTGTGAAAATGGGCCAAGCAGTGGTAGTAGTAGTCTAAATGTAGCTGTGGTAAACAATTAGCAGCTGGTAGATAAATCTCCCCATCTGGGTTATGGTCCCAGCACACTTCCGCTGCGCCACTCTTGCTCTCCTTAACCTGCCCAGGAGCTGTTAAATCTGTGATTCACATTTTGAGGGGAGGTTTGGGAAGGACCAAGGTTCCAACAGCTATCTTTTATGTGAGCTTCCTGATTGCTGACTATTCACATTGGTGTTTTAAAAAAGGCAGTGATTTTAGCTTTGATTTACTCATCAGCTCTTTTTTGAAGTGATTTTAGACCTGGAACGAGCCATCTTTTATTTACTGTGGAGGTCCAAGTGGGAACGAGTGCAAAAAAGAGTGATGAAGAAGCCAAAAGAGAAAGGAGGGAAAGAGTGCCGGACCTGTTATTGTTTTTAGGGAGTAGATTTACAGCTATACACTTTGCCAATCAGTGTCTCACCCTGGCCGCCATCAAAGATGCCATTTGGACCTCCAGAAACTTGCTGGTATTTCTGTTTAGTCTTTGGTCTTGGACAGTTACCTTGCAATCTAAAACTGTATATCCTATTGTCTCTGGAACAATAGTTGGCAGTTGGAGGAGTAATGGCTCTTTACAGTGAATATGCAAAAGAAGATGTTCACAAGTTCAGCCCAGGTAAATGCTCAGCCCATATTCACACAGACCTAAACCTACTCACTTAATGCTGGTTACAATATTCTAATAATCAACAATGCCAGAGAAAAATGACAAAGTGTGATAACATTTTTTAATAAAGTATTGGCTTTTTCCTTGCAAAGGTTTTTTTCCCAATAACATTTACAAGCATACCGTTAGTTATGGTGCCTGTGTTTGTCACGATGTGGAGAGCTGATGTTTGCAGGTAGTGTGGCCGAGTGGTCTAAGGCGCTGGATTTAGGCTCCAGTCTCTATGGAGGCGTGGGTTCAAATCCCACCACAGCGATGTAAATATTACATCGCTGGAAGCTAACCAATGTGATGTCTTACAGCTGTGTCATTTGGCCTGAACTTGGTGAAGTAACTAGAATCATCCATCAATCACCCTAACCTTGCTGAGATTGTTCTTTGTTAACCTGAGGTTCAACAATTCGTGAAACCTTCCTTTCCAGCACTTTGGAGTAGAAAATCAACAAATAATTGCAATAGTTAATCGTGATCTCTAATTGTCGTTATCATTTTGGCCATAATCGTGCAGCTCAAAGAGATTTTATCAAACCAGGTTGGGCAAGTAACCTTTCTGCTGACTTCTTAACAAATAAAGCAAGTAACACAACTCAAAGAAAGCTACTGTGAAGGCTGGGAATCGAACCCAGGTCAACTGCTTGGAAGGCAGCTATGCTCACCACTATACCACCATCACTGGACAGCACTTTTTCACTTCAAATCTTGTAATACATCTGGGTATTGAGACTGGAAATGCGCTCTATCACTGAAAGTCCCTCCGGGGGGGTCCTGTGTTATCAAAATCAACGGAATGGGAAGTTCATATGACAGTGCTGGCTACCTTCGATAGCTCAGTTGGTAGAGCGGAGGACTGTAGAGGCATAAAGCTGAAATCCTTAGGTCGCTGGTTCAACTCTGGCTCGAAGGAGAAGTTTTTTTCCAGAGTTTCCCTTCCAGGATCAATCAAGTATTTCTGATTCTGATGTAGAGATGGACAGACAACCCAAAAGCATAATACTTCTTGCCGGGACATAACATGAAACAAAAAAAAGAGTTGGGGTAGATATGAGCGCAGAAATCCTTTTACGACAGGCTTCACGTGATATTCATGAAACGTTCGTATCACACCAATCAGAGAGTAAGAATGATCGTACATTGATAAATGCAGCGGCTGGAAAGCGACTTGATTTTGCCACTAAGAAGTGATAGTAGTATTGTGATAAATTTGCCTCGCGCGTGACACTCTTTTCCATCATATTCAATAACTAAACCAGATTATTCAATCCATTCCTCTACTTAAATGCAAAGTAGTCTCATCCAGGACCTATCGCACCCTAAGCGAGAATCATAAACCTAGACCAATGAACAAGGAGAGTCATGTCCTGCTCATTGTTCCTCATATCTTTTCCCAGTTTTTTTCTATTGCGTGCAGTTGAAGCAAGATATGAAAATTGCCAACATGCTGTACTACAATTGTGCTGGCTCCTAATCTGGGTTAATTTAACAATAAACTGGATTTTAAAGTACAGATTAGGGTTGGAACAGCACCTTGCTTCAGGGCTCGTCCGGGAGTTAAACCCGGGACCTCTCGCACCCGAAGCGAGAATCATACCCCTAGACCAACGAGCCACGTAAATATAGCTTATTAGCAATTTCCCATCAAGTAAATGTGACCAGTCAGTGACTCGAAAGCCAACCGTTAAGAAGTTTGTTTGGCATGTAGTGTTTTTATGGCTCCACTGCCAGATTGAGCTTTCTGGTTATATTGGACTAAAGACTACTTTTGAAGCAAAACATTTTACCAACATTGGAACTTGAATTTTTTGGTCAAAAGTGACAGCAGATAAGCCTAGTTTCCACCATCTATTGGACGACAGACTACTTTTGTCAAAATTAGAAATTGAATATTGGTAAAAAAGAAATGCAGTTTGAAAGAGGAAATGCAGCTTGGATTTGTCACTGACTTGAAAGACTATGGTCAGGTAGATTGGCATGGGGTCTTTTCATGGTTCCACTGCCTGATTCAGCTTAACGATCTCATTTGACAACAGGAAACATTTGGTACAAAATATTTTACCAAAACAAAGACTTGATTTTGTCAGTAAAAAGTGAAAGACTCAGTGCTCATACAAATGATGAGATTTAGCAGAGGATGGTTTCGATCCATCGACCTCTGGGTTATGGGCCCAGCACGCTTCCGCTGCGCCAAAGCTGGCGAACGATAGTCTGTAAGGGGGGGGGGAAGAAGAGGAAAAAGGGGAAGAGGGAGGGAAGAAGGAAAAAGAGGAAAAAGGAGGAAAAAAGAAGAAATTAGAGAAAAGATGAGAAAGATGCTAAATTACACACATAGTGTAAGAGTTTTATAGTTTCTATTAAGTCAGATTTTAATTTAATTGCTGAAATTGGAATGTTTCTGGGAAATAAGGGAAGTTTAACGTAGATTCAAAGGTCACAGGTTCGATCCCCACCTAGTGCCAGAAGATCCAATTACACTGTCCACAACTTTATTGTTCTACTAAACAAAGTTTTGGAGGAATAAGATATTAGTAAGGTTGGGAACCAATTTAAACAAATAATTTATAACGTTTAGATTGACTTTTGAACAATATATCTGTTTTTAGTACTGCATACATTTAGTAATCGTGCTATATTTGGTCAATATTAAAAGTTAGTCTTTATAATAAGCATTGTTTAGTAATAAATAATTTTCTTTTTCTTTAAACAATGTATGACAGGTAAAACCAAGCATTTTTAGTTCTCTTTTCTCTAAAAGCTAGTATGTCATACAGTAATCATTGCAGGGAAGTAGGATGTATAAAGGCAAGTCATATGCTCAGCAGTGTGTACACTATAATTTGGAATAATATTGAAATGAAGCCAATAATATAATACATGCCTACTTTATTACATTATTGATCTCAACAAAACAATATGTCTTTAGGTAACGAATAATATTGTTTAGCACAAGAAATGACTGACTATACAAAGGTTTTTACACCAGGGAAGAAAATAAGAGAATCAACAAACTAATTCTGTACAAAGATTAAAACACACATAACATATAAATCACAATACATCATAGTATTGTATGCATAGTAAAATCTAACTATTTACATTTTCTATTTACATTATACATTTACATTTTTGATTTTTTAATGTGATCCCAATCCCAATTTAACTTTACCTTCTTAGTGTGAAATCCACACGTGCAGACCTGTGCTCCACCAAAAAGAGACATCTGCCCCCGCTGCTGGAGTGGACACTTCTCTATCTGTAATTCACCCAAATTAAAATGCACCAGAATGTTACATGACATTAATTAATTGTTGCTAGTTGTTAAAAAATATATGTAATAAGCTGTACCTTAAGATAGAGCTCATGCCATCTCTTTTGCCTCGGGGCTGGTCTATTCCCAGCATCAGTAGACCAGACCCCTGTAGCGGCAAACGTCCTCAGCCGGGACAGCCATTCATTGTCCCCCATGGCACGATGCTTCTTAGCCTTAGATGCCATCTGAGATTAAAACTCAATAGGACAATAGGGTAATAATGTCAATAGTTAGGCACTTAATAAGGTCCCTTTATTGTATCCAAAAAAGACAAAACTATAGTATAAGATTTAATCAAATAATTATATATTACAGGCATGACCATGGACTAGCTAATTTCTATCATCTAAATCTATCTACCTTCATCTTATAGTAAAGCATGTTGTAACATTGCTAGTACAGGGGCTTGAGTCATAATTGAGGCTTGTTATAATCATTATCAACATTAATATTATTATATTACAATTATATTTTATTGTCAACAAATACTACAGTGGACTGAAGTTGGGGTAAACGTTTGAATGCTAATCTTAAAGTAATATAAATTATAAGGGACTGATGTCAATTCAATCAATTTATCAGTTCTCTCTCTCTCTCTCTCTCTCTCTCTCTCTAACGCTACTAAAAATTATAAAATATATTATAATAATAATATTTTAAAATAAAAATTAAATTACAGCTAACGTTAACTTAAGATACTGACGTTACTTAACATATTGATGTCACTTTATACATAAAGTGATACACTTAACGTAGCCTATCCTGTTGACTAACGTTATACTCTTCTCAACTAGAAAAGTGCACCGCAACATGACTTCGCAGGCAAATAAATACATAGCTACATACATTACGTGAACATGTAACAGGTTTAATGCACAACAGTTGACGGTGACGTTACCGTAGCGTTAATACACTAGCTACTACTGCTTACAGTAGCATAACGTTATAAGCTTGTTCTTAGCTAGCAAAGTGCACAACAATATGACATTGCGGTCAAACAAATACATCAATTAAATGAACTTTTGACAAGTTTAATTCATGAGATTTGGTGCCAGTAATAACTTACTTTATTTTCCGCGGAAAAATACCGAGATGAGTCGTCTTCTCTTGCGATTGCGGCAAAGCTGCCATCGAAGCAGAAAATGCGTTTTGATTGGTAGGAAATGGAGATGGGCGTTGCCAAGAGGAGGCGCTTTTTTGATTGGCAAAAAATGGAAGGGAGCTTTGGGTTTGATTGGTAAGAAAAGGAGATGAGAAAGTGGACAAATACGTTCTGGGTAGCGCCACTCTGCTCTGCTTTCCCAGTGGTAACCAAGGTTCCAACAGGTCATGGGTTGCAAAGTTAAACATTTGGTAAACTATCTTTCATGTGAGCTTCCTGATTACTCACTCATTGATTATTCACATTTAAAACTTGTGATTGGCTGGTGTTTAAAAAATCCATGACAAAGCATCTGTGACTGAATCTGTGTCAAAAATGAACATGTCTAACAGAATTTTAAACATTTACAGTAAAATATGAATGGTGCATTTCCCCATGAACATGCCAAAACGCTCTTTTCATCAGTTTCTGTAGTCAAAGTCAAAGTCTGCTTTATTGTCAATTTCTTCACATGTCAAAATACACAAAGAGATCAAAATTACGTTTCCCTCTATTCCACTGTGGAGACAAGACATTTTTAACCAATTAGGTCCACAGACAAACATAACATTCAAGTTAACAATATAAAAAGTAAAAATAAGAAGACATATACAATGAGGAAAATAAGAGCATCAAGATTTAAGTTAAAAATGTGCAATTATGCATACAGTCGACAGTCAATGTAATAGACTAAAAGTAAGGCGGTAGCATAGTTGTGCCAGTTATATAGAGCAGCAGAAATGTGTTCCAAAGTGTTTTCAGGACTCATTGATCAGGTGCAAACACTTCCGTGTTTGGCCCCGCCAGATACAGATACAGATAACTCATATGATTATACAGACACAGCTGTACTTGCTCATCTTTATTATTTAGCTTTTTACGCACGTAACTACAGTTCTGATTTAATACAGGACTAATGTCAGAGATCGTACAGAGCTTTCTGCAGACCTTCACTGACTAAATACCTATTGAACCCAGGCCACCTGGGTGAAAACCAGGAATCCTAACCGCTAGACCATATGGGACTGGCTACATATTAATAACAGGGATTTCATGAATCAATTCATAGTCTGGCTGGAAACAGGCCTTCTCTTGAACATGAAGAAGCTTCTTAACTCTGACATTGATTACTAAGAACCTACTATATCATGACATGTTAAACTTACTATATCATAGTTTTTTAAACAGTTTCTGCGTTCAGGTCGCAGTCTCTACTGGAGGCGTGGGTTCAAATCCCACTTCTGACAACTAGTGTTTTCATCTGGAACTAATGTCTGAGAGTTTATAATGGGAATATAGAAGTTAGCAGTTCTATGTGTTTAAGATGAAATTAATTTGCACGAGAAACGCAATTGCAAGTACAATGTTTTTTGAGCACAATTATTGTCAACAGATTTAAAGTCACCATGTGTTGTACACAGTAGACGTATCTACTGCTGTATTCACTGTCTGTGGCAAGTCCTTTAAAAACCTGTTCTTGACTTGCTTTTTCCCACATCCTCTGAACGATTAGCTAACTAAAGGACTTAAGTTGGCTAATAATTGTTGCTGTTTCATCTTTGTTGTAATTGTTGTGCATTCAATATCCTACATATTGTGGATATTATGATAGAAACTGCCAATCAAACACATGAAATACTTTTAAAGGTTCCATGGTGTAATGGTTAGCACTCTGGACTCTGAATCCAGCGTTCTGAGTTCAAATCTCAGTGGAACCTGTTTTTAAGCCACAGCACAGGGGAAAAGATCAACCTTTCAACTTTCCACATCTAGTTTAAAGTAATCTTACATGTTTAACTGTGTAATATTCACACTGGCAGTGAGAACCACTGTAGAAATTATTATCTGGGTGAATGTTGTTTTCAATGTCTTGTGGTTTATGTTCTGTGTATTTGAAAGTTTCCAAGTTCAGTTGATCTTATGTAACAGATAGGTTTCCAAGTTTGCCATGATCATTGAGTTTGATACGCCCAATTCAGTTTGTGTGTAGTTACCAGCTCGGTGATGTCCCTGATGAGAATCACTTTTGCTCTCTCAGGCGTCGACCCATGAAGTTTGATGTATATTTTACAATTTCTTGCCCATGTTGCCTGGATCTTGTTTTGTTTTCTGAGTATGAGTGCTTTCTTGGCGATATCAACGTTTTTCTTGGTGAGGTATTCATTGATGTAAACGTGGGTGCCTTTTTTATTTCCTTCCTTGTCTGAGGAGTGCTGACTTTTTCTTTATCTTGGTGAACTGGACAATTACCAAGGGAGTGGCCGTTTCGTATGACAATCCTCAATGTCCCCGCCATCAACATAAATGCCTTTGCTGTCCAAAAAGCAAAACACCTGTTGTTCCAGCGTGTCCTTCTCCTCCTCGGTAGCTTCACTCGGCCTGGCAGTGGTGTATTCAGCGTCCGCGGCCACCCTGGCATAGTTCCGGTGTTTGGTTCTCAGGCTACTGATAAGCACATCGTATTGCTCGAGGTCAGCAACTCAAGTCTCCTAAAAAGCAATCTTTCAGTCCTTTTCAATGTTTTGCCTCTTTAGCATTTGTATTTCACTCATCAGATCCATGATTTTCTTCTGTTGACAGTTGAAATCTCTGCCGACAAGAAGTCCAGAGATTTCATGATCAATCTCACCATGGAAATTAGGTCATAATCTCCTGACGCATCACCCTTTCAGAGTGTCTACCATTGTGTCACCAGCAAAATATATTAGCAGAGGATGGTTTTAATCCATCAACCTCTGGGTTGAGGGCCCAGCACTCTTCCCCTGTGCCACTCTGCTGAAAAATCACCCCAGATGGGATTGAACCCACAATCCCTGGATTAGGAGGCCAGTGCCTTATCCATTAGGTCACTGAGGCTTCACATGCACCAATTTCACCAGTTCAGAAGAAATACATATACAGTTCTCGAGCCATAATGAAACAGTAACCTTGACCTTTGCTTTCCAAAAATGAAATCAGTTCATCTGCAAAATGGTTATGTATGCCATATTTAAAGTTCTTCCCTCTAGGCATTCAGAGATATTGCATTCACAAGAATCGGATGGACAGACATGAGGACACAGTCACCTTGACATTGAACCTTTGACCTCCAAAATCTCATCAATTGATTTGCGAATGTGAATGTTTTTGCAAACTGTGAAGAAACACAAACATGGGCGTTGTGATAAGATGGTGCTGTCTATCGTTGTTTCTGAGATCAACAATACCTTCCGAAGTTGAATAGCTATTGCGTACCCGGTAATATTAGAGAAGAGCTCTCGTTGGCACTGTAGGCGGACAATTTAGAAAAATAAGTTACCTCATACCTTTTACCAGGATCAGGTGGTTAATAGTTATGGTCAAATGAAGCTTCATTAAGCTTTCTGAACAATGTTTTTCATTTTATGAACGCATTCACCCAGTAGTGTTTTATTATTGGTTGTGCATCTGTGATTGCCCTAGAGGTCTCTCAGTCCAGCACCTCTCCCTCTCATCTTTGTTAGTTTTACACTGTCCAGCATAAATCTCTGACACCATACCTCACACTCATCCATGCATACACCTTGCATACATGTGTACAACCTTTGCTCACAGTCTTTTGTCTCCCCTTTTAATGAGGTCATGACAAAGCATCTAGGGTCAATCGTAGCCTTTGTGTGAGTTCATAGGCTTCCACATACATTGTTTTTATTAAGATTGACGTCCAAATTGTTAGTTTTTCTGAAATTTTGCAAACCATTGCAATGCCTTTCATAGCCTCGTTGGCACAGTAGGCCGTGTGTCAGTCTCATAATCTGAAGGTCGTGAGTTCAACCCTCACACGGGGCAGCTTTTTTTAAAAACAAGAAAAACACAACTGATGCTGAAAATACAGTGACATTCAGGTGGTTGAACACTGGCACAAGCACGTGAATGGAATTTTTAATTCTTTGGTTATTTCTGAGATTGATACAATGAAAGGAATTATTTAAGAGTGGTAGCTAACCAATGAAAAGGGTTATAGAACATATGTGGTATGTCCTTGGACATACTATCCAAGCAGGGAGATGAGTACGGAGATTTGGGTGCTAGCAAGATGGATGTAGGTTGCCCATTGTTCATTTAGACGTACCAGCAACATTGTTATGATACACAATTCTATCTAATCCGTCTGCATGGCCACATTATGTTTTCACAAGTGTCAGCAAAAAGGTAATTTTATCCATTTTCCATCAAACACGGATCACAGTGTCTTGGGCTGCCTAGTGCACCAACAACCAAAATGGAGCTAACATGCATGACTGAAATCTAGAAGTTAACGTCACCAGAAATGAGCTGTTTGCCTTCACACAAACATGCCCTTTTTGTGCAAGGACTAATTCCGAATAGTAGTAGAGCAAAGCTGTATTGGTCAGGAATCATAGCAATGTCTCCTGAATCTTAGCACTGAATCACCAATGCTTGATTGGGTCTAAATTGTACCACTGAAAACGATTAGTCAGCATGGCCACATTATGTTTTCACAAGTCTCAGCAAAAAGAAACAATTCCAAAAAGTAGAGATTTATCTACCAGCTGCTAATTATTTACCAAGGCTACATCGACACTACTACATCTGCCAAAGTAGTTTGGATATGAGGCCTAACCATAGCAAAATATATGCATTTTTTAGAAAGTAATAAGGTACTATAAGCTCTTTAAGATAAGATGGTGCTGGAACATAAAGAGCTTTGTAGGTGAGAAGAAGGATTTTAAATTATATTCTAGATTTTACAGGAAGCCAGTGCAGAGAAGCTAAAACAGGAGAGATGTGGTCTCTTCTCCTGGTTCCTGTCAGAACACGTGCTGCAGCATTCTGGATCAGCTGAAGAGTCTTTATGGACTCTTTCGAGCAGCCTGATAACAAAGAATTGCAGTAATCCAGCTTAAAGTAACAAATGCATGGACTAGTTTTTCTGCATCAATTTTAGATTTCCTGAATGTGATGACTACTGCACTATGGACATTTCAGTAATCCTGGCCATGATTTCACGTCAGGAATATTTTTCCGTGTAAGTTATTCAGAGTTCAATTTAGCAGAGTTTAAATGTGCGAAGTCAACATGAACAAAGAAATATGTTTCCACCCTGTTGCAAACAACAGGGTGGAAACATATTTTTGCGTGTGAGGTGGACGTGATAACCACTACACTACTAAAACTGATGAAAAAAGATTTTTTGCATGTTTGTGGGGAAATGCACCATTCATATTTTACTGTAAATGTTTAAAACGCTGTTAGACATGTTAATGTTTGACACATAGAGATTTTAAACTGGATTCAGTCACAGATGCTTTGTCATGGATTTGAGTGGCAGCGAATATGTAGTGAACCTAAATATATCTATATGTATTTACTGTGGCATAAATGCTGGAATAGCGGCACCTATCGATTGATGTGCCAAAAATCAAGCTACGGCGTTCCTCGTTAGTATAATGGACAGTATCTCCGTCTCTCACGCGGAAGATTGGGGTTCGATTCCCTGCTTGGGAGATTTTTCTACCAGTTTAGGCCTCGAGGAAGTCCCAGCAAATGTGTTGGACTATTCAATGGGGGTAAAGCGGGCCTTGGTTCAGGCTGTGTTCAGCATGGGAGGAGAACTCCTGACCAGAATCCACTATTCAATTTGCAAGCTTACATGAACATTGTGCACTGTCAAAGCTGCCTACATCCATGGAAACTGTCCACCACGTCTTCTGCCTCTACGGTATCCCACTGACCCAGTTCACGTCACAAGTCTGAAAGTCCCTCTGCCAAGCCCTTAATTCAATTCGATTTAATTTATAGTTGTAGTAGTTTTATTTATAGTATCAAATCATAACAGTTATCTTGAGACACTTTACAGATAGAGTAGGTCTAGACCACACTCTATAATTATAAAGTCCCAACAATTCCCCCAAGAGCAAGCGTGGTGCGACAGTGCGACCATGCACAGTGGTGAGGAAAAACTCCCCTTTTAGGAAGAAACCTCGGTCAGACCCGGGCTCTTGGTAGGCAGTGTCTGACGGTGCAGGTTGGGGATGTGATGCACAGTGGCAAAAATAATCACGACAAAGAAAATGCAACAGTGACTAGAAAATGGTAGTAGTAGTAGTTCATGTCTTAGCAGGATGCTGCAAGCTGTTACAGTATGCAGCGTGGAACAGCAGGGCATAGCAGGACCACAGCGACAGCTGCAACCAAGATCTTGATGCCATCCTAATCCAGGCTAATATGCTGGGCGAAAAGGAAACATAAGGACTAAGATAACTAGGTTAGTAACAGGCATTTCTGGGACGGAATGCACACAAATGGATAGGAAGAGGAGAGAGCAGCTTAGTGTATCAATGGAAGGAAATCCCCGTGGCAGTCTAGAACTTGGTTCAGACGTTGGTCGACTCCATGCAACAAAGATGTAAAGCTGTTCTCAGAAATAATGGTTATGCAGCTTAATATTGGTGCAGAGATTGAAAGTAAAGCAAACCCTTGTGACATTTTTCAGTTCATACCGTAAGTGTGATTTGGAATTGATCTGGAATTGAATGTGCAGCGTTCCCAATGCATTGATATTATCGAAATAAAAGCTATTCTGAGGATCATTTTGAGCATTTTTTGCTTTTATTAAACACTGCTATTATAACTATACATGTGTCAGTCCCTCCAGCATTTCGCAATTATACAATTCACACAAATTCAACCAATCACCATGACTGTGGTGCGACCCCCAATTTTGACCAATCACTTCAACCTTTCCGTAAATTTGAAAAATAACCGGAGTCTCCCACAACTTTATCTAATCCCAGCAGTCCCACGTGCCAGACTTTGTCTCAGTATGTGACACACATGGTGGATGCAGGAAAAACTGGAGATGTGACATACAGGATGACCTAAACTGAGAACAGCTACAATCATTATTGTAAGTGCAATGATACGTTAACCCTCTGAGCCCGAGACACTCGCCCACGAGTTAAAAAGTACCTCTGATTCATAGTTTAATAACTTTTGAACCATACAAGCGATTCACTCACTTTCGGTTTTGTTTGAATCCTGACGTTTTCGGCTTTACGGTGGTCTTTTCCGGGTCTTTCTAGCCTCTACAGGGGGTTTTCTATCCAGCCTGGAACTTCAGCCTCTTTGGGCTTTAAATCCATACTGTTATATCCAAGATTGATCCACTTTATATCCATAATTCATCGCGTTTTGGCTCATTTTCCGCCGCTAGATCCCTCCTCAGCATCTGCCCTGTCTGTCCCGTCTATTGTTTCAGGAAGTACATGCCCATATATGGGAGATAAGGCACCTCTTTTGTATGGAAGGCCAGAGGGGACAAATATGCCTTTATACTCTATTGAAGGCAAAATAATGCTATATTTAGACACATATTTGCTTGTATAACATTGCTGTGGGTGTAATATCAATAAATATGACATTATTATGTTATTATTGGCATAAGTAAATGTCATGAGAGCAAAACGTCTTGACTCTTTTTGGAAAAAATGCATGTATTTTGTCAACTGTATACGTTATAATGATTTTTTCTTCACAGTGTGACTCCCAAGACATATGACAAGTGTTTTAGAATGGAAAATGGCTTAGGTTTTACTTATATGTCTGTGATATCAATACATATCTGGAAGATTCATTTATTTATTTATTTATTTATTTTTAAGGCCCTACAACCATTTTTAACATGCAAGTGACCTCACTGCAACCCAAATATTCCAATAACCCAGTTTGTCCTGAAAAAAATGATGTTGATATCTTGACTGTAGACAACAGGGTTGATGTTTTACAAGCTTTTTTATAAAATAAATCCAGACGAAAATTAAACTGTAAAAATGGCCTCAGGGCCCAGAGTAAAGCTGTTAAACCTAAGGTGGACCCCTGGCTAAATGACACCACAAGGGCCCTTAGGCAACACTGCAGACAAGCTGAACAAAGATGGAAAGACAATCTACACGTGTCACTGGGTGTATTAAGGAACAGTCTATCACATACCAGAATGCTGTGAAGGTGGTGAAGATGCAGCATCTCTCTTCTGTCATAGCTAGCAATCACCACAAACCTAGATTGTTATTTAATACTATTAACTCTTTCATAAATCAATGCTCCTCTGCTCCGACAGATGTGTCAATTAGTACACGTGAGAAATTTCTTGCTTATTTTATTGACAAAGTAGCATCTATCAGGGAAATTACCAGTGCTAATTTTAAGGTATTTTTATCTGCTTCTCCTACACACTCAGCTGTGTTTGAGGAATTTTTAGCCCGCTTCTCTGACGTAACTTAGTGAGGTTGTACAACACATGAAACCTACCAACTGTCCCTTAGACATTGTCCCTGCCAGAATGGTGAAGGAGGTTTTTAATAGCACCATTGGGGCGAGTCTTCTTACTCTCTTTAAGTAAATGCTAAGCCTGTACTTTGTTACTTTTAGTTGAGTAAAGAAGTTTAATCAGTACTTCTGCTTTTACCAGAGTATTTGTTAACACAATTATCTGTACTTCTACTTGAGTACGGCAGTGAGTAATTTTGCCATCACTGATGGTCATTTATATGCCGGTCACTTGATGTAATACATGCGAATACATAAGGCCCCCCCCAACAGTTTTGTGATACGTGGCGTGCAACTGTATGTCAAAGATCAAGCTTGTTGCTGTGACCAAGAAACCACCAGCAAAATGACTGATACATCATCAGTTCTGAAATTTTGTTGGATGCCAAATACTTGAATTAAAAGTCAGAATCCAATTGACATGTACGAACAATACAATGCACGTCCAGCTTCTACATTTCCACATGAGTCAGCTTCCCCAATTTCTGAGTAACAGGAAAATATCCTGATAAGCAGACATGTGCAGCTCAACCTCAAAAAGCCATGATGCAAATGCTTGTGGCTTAAAGATCGAGCTCCCGCTCATAAAACATCAGACTGGTGCAGTCTCTGTTGCGCAATAGGTCAGTGCAGTCGGCTGTTAACCAAAAGGATGGTGGTTCAAGTCCACCCAGGGACGTTTGTTGCTTAAGTAACCTGGATGGAGCAATCTCTGGGGTTTATCCTTCTGCAGAAGACCATAGAGCAGCCCAACGATAACCCTAGTTATAATTGGCTGACTTTGTAATTGTCTTAATGTGGCTGTTGTCAGAGTCCAAGACTACACCAAGATTTGTGATGAAGAAGGTTGTTACTATTTTCAAAGCAGTGCAATTACAATTTCATTTTAAGTCTACTGTGTGTCCTTAAAATGGTGCTGTCTGCTGTGAAATTCTTTTTTTTGTGTCGATACGGCTCTGTTTCTTTTCATTTTAAGTACATACTTGGCCTACATTTTTAAATGCGTGCAGGTATACAGTACACGCGTACAGTTGGATGCATGCGTTTAGGAACCCATGCTGAAGACGACTAAAAAGAGGAATTAAAAAAGTCATCTTTTGGAAATTGATCTTAATGCCTTCATTTACAAAAAGGAAAAATACAAGTTTTACAGAAACCAGCTACCTTGTCCAGCAATGGTGGTATAGTGGTGAGCATCACTGCCGTCTAAGCAGTTGACCTGGGTTAAATTCCCAGCTATTGCAGAAGATATCGTTGTGTGGTGTTTGAGCTAAAACCTGCTCCGGTCTCAGGATTCAGCCAATTAGTAGTCAGAATCTCAGATGTTGATGTGTGAATCCTTTTTAGGACTTAGAAAGCAACACATGAGTGAGCTGTAAAAGATGGAATGAAAACAGACTCAGGAAGAGTCCCCAACTATCAATCACTTCACACACATTTAGGAGGGGCTAGATTATAATGGAATGTAACAGATCACCTTATCTTAGAAAAAAGGAGTATTACAAACAACTTAATGCATGACCAACATGTCTTCCTTTATCTTGAAATAATGCTTTTGCCTTTTGGCTTAAATGTATAATCTATATTGCAACTCATACCCATGTATTAAAACACATATAACACTTTAAATTCTTACAGTGGTTACTTGCTTTATTTGTCAAGAAGTAACCAGAAAGGTTACCTACCCAACCCGATTTGATGAAATATTAGATATCTGTTATGGAACAAATAAGAGAGCATATAAATCAATCAAGCTGCCTCCCCGAGGATCCACAGACACAGGCAGTGCACTACGATTTGCACTTTGCCCGTGTCTGGTTACTACTACTAACCAATTGCAAAGTTTATGAACATTTGTGCAAACAGGTGTATCACTGCTTTTCAGGTTGTCGTGGCCGAGCGGTTAAGGTGAAGGACTAGAAATCCATTGGGGTCTCCCCGCGCAGGTTCGAATCCTGCCGATAACGAGAATAGTATTAAATCAAAGACACATCACAGAATCCCAAACTGGGGATTTGTTTTCATGAACAATATTGTGTTGTCTTATAGTTACTGGATACCACCAGTCTCCACCAATGCATCTCTCAGCATTTATTTTCAGTTTGTGTTACAAGATTTGCAGTGAATGTTGTATTGTCCAGCAGAAAGGCAACAGTAGTGTGTTACTTTTCGACTATAATTCATACCATAGGTTTTGAAGCCATATACAACATTCCCATTACATGTTTTACCACAGTTTCTTCTTTTATTCAGTGATATTTATATCTCCTTGCGGGAGTCATCCCAAAAGGATTAATAAAGATAAGTCTAAGTATATCTCAGAAAACAATCCAAAAAAAACTGAAAATCTTCCGGGGATGTAGCTCAGTGGTTTTTTATACCTCAGGCTATCAGACAGCCCAACAAGCACTTTAAATGTACATGTTTTACAGTTTCACTGTATTTATGTACTTGTACTGTAGTATATGGCATCACACTCCAGTTTGTTATGTACCTGTACTGTGGTGCACTATATTTATTTTGTAATGCTCCAGTTTTTATAGGTGTTACAGCAGGTATCAGTACTGTAGTTTTCATATTTATGGATGAAAATCAACTTGTCATGCAATTAAGTTTACTCTTCAGCAGGTGGAGGCATTTCACTTCAGACATTTGCAGCAACAGATGCTTTGTTAAACATGGAAATAGACTTCATGCTGATACAAAGCATAGGAATTAGCAGAGGATGGTTTCGATCCATCGACCTCTGGGTTATGAGCCCAGCACGCTTCCGCTGCGCCACTCTGCTGTGGTAATCTGAACTTCCTGATTACTAACAAATTGATTATTGACATGTTACACTTGTGACTGGCTGGTGTTTTAAAAACAGGGCATTGTGAGTACAGATATAAACATCAGTAAGGAGTCTACCAAGTTGCCTCTTATCATTTTAGTTTGGAAAGCGGCACACCAAGTCAATTTTACCGCGACGGTTTTAACTGGGTCGACTAGGGTTTTCAGCTGCTCTCGAGCAGACGGCTGTACTCACTCTGGTTTCTCTTCATAACACATAAGTCTTTTGCCTTTTACTAAAGACTTCCTTGGAGGGGAACACAGATGAGCTAAAACTAGTTTTGGTGGGCTTTGCTGTATGGCCGAGCCTTTTGTACTTGTGAAAAACAAATATGCTGTCCTTAACTAGACTCAGTGTCCTCACAGCACAGCTAGTGCTATATGGGGCGAGGCCAAAGAAACAGATACCAGCATGTGACTTTGCAAATCAGTGGCTCACCCTGGCCACCATGAAAGATGCCATTTGGACCTCCAGAAACTTGCTGGTAAGAAAGCACATGCAGATCCCCTCCCCCGTGGCTGTGATCAGGATGGCTGCAATATATAAGTAGTATGTGTTTCATGTTTGCACTTTTGTTTTTGAATGGTAAATGAACAACTGTGCTGTAATCCGTTATTTACGTTCCCTGTGTTTGTCACAATGTGGGGATCTGATTTTTATAGCTAGTGTGGCCGAGTGGTCTAAGGCGTTGGATTAAGGCTCCAGTCTCTCTGGAGGCGTGGGTTCAAATCCCACCACTGCCATTTGCTGAAATGTTACATACATTGGTACACTCCTTGCTGAGGATTGCCTAAATCCTCCTTTCCAGCAGCTTGGAGTAGAGTTTACCAAGGAGCCTGAGCAGTGTGATACTCCTGGAATGGGCAGATGCTGTTCTTCTTGAAGAGGGGAACCACCACCCTGGTCTGCCACTCCTTAGGCACTTTCGTGATCACCCTCAGTGTCACTACCCTTCATGACTCTATTTTTTAAAAACGTTACCTTTCGTCTCCTTGGACTCTTATTCACATCAATTAAGAAAACACATGTACCGTTCGAGTCTGCCTTTCTCTTTATTACATAAGGAATTAAACATTAAAGAAATAAAACCAATAAAACCCATGTACCGTTTGAGTCTGTCTTTCTGTCATCTCTGTCTTTCTCTGTATTACACAACCTTTATACTAGGGATGAGCGAGTACATTATCTGTATCTGTATTTGTATCTGTTTACCACATGAATTATCTGTATCCGTATCTGTACTCGGACTGGGCAAGGCCTAACCCAAAAGTGGACAGAATTTAACCCGGAAGTGGGTCGGGTTGTCTTGAAAAGGGAGGGGCTTTAACCGGTATGTTATTCTAAGCATGCAATTGACATGGGTTGATCAGATGCTGTTTCTCAGATCTGCATTGACTTTAATGAAGCCAGCAGACGGTAAAAAAACAATAAATAAATAAAAAAAAGACCTCCGACGGCAGAGACGCAACGGGAGTCACATTTAAACCAGGCAGCATTTTTGAAACCCCATGTTTACCAGAATCCTACTGGTAAAGTAAGTACTGCAAACAAAAAGTAAATTACAAATCTGAAGCTGAAGAAGCCCTAAACGTTAACGGAAAAGACCCGCGGACCTGATTGACTGAGAGAGAGAGAGAGAGAGAGAGAGAGAGAGAGAGAGAGAGAGAGAGAGAGAGAGAGCGCTGTTCTCCGTTTTCTGTGTGTGTGAGTGAGCCGAGTTGCGGTCGGCTGAGGAGTTGTATTCGATCCGAGCACAGATATTGACTCGTATTACTCGTATAATACTTGTACTCGGCAAAAGTGCTTTATCCGTACAGGATACTCGTTTCAGCCGAATACTCGGCTCATATTCCTACACAGATGCACAACCAATAATAAAACACTACTGAGTGAATGCGTTCATAAAATGAAGAACATTGTTCAGAAAGCTTAATGAAGCTTCATTTGACCATAACTATTAACCACCTGAACCTGGTAAAAGGTATGAGGAACTCATGCATAGCTAGCCAGTGATTTACCTGCTGTAGGTGGTGGTTGGCATGCCAATGAGGCTTGAAAATTTGCAGATGGTGATTCAGAGGAGATGTAACAGTTTAAAGTGTAAAGTAACTTTTTTTCTAAAATTTCCGCTTACAGTGGCATTGAGAGCTCTTCTCTAATATTACCGGGTAAGCCATAACTATTCAACTTCCCAAGTTATTGTTGATCTCAGAAACAACAATAGACAAGTTTTGGGCAGACGTTTCACTGTAATGTTGCAGCTGGTAAAGTTGGAGCTGATTTTAATTACTTTATCACCAGTTGGGTAGTTTAATCTATAATAATACATCATAATGTATGTGTTGATTAATAATAACCTCAAACTGCAAAGCTGTAAAAAACTGTAGAGCAATTAATAAGTAGCCTACAAATCCCTCTGAGATGTGACATTAGAGAATGAGTAGCAGTATCGTTACAGTTCCAGTAGCCTACTTAAGTAAATGTATATTAGTTACATTTCACCACTGGATCTAAACACTAGCTAAGTGTAAAACTGCCAGAAAACAGAAGACATGTTTAAGCTGTAGAATTACAACGGTGGCTGATAGCAACAACCGATGTCACGTCAACGGCGAAGAAAATACAACAAATTTACATAATTCAAATTAAGAATGTCCATTCATAGTGTGTCATTACATTAGCTGACATTAGTATCCAACGGGCTGGTAACGTTAAAGCTAAATGGTAATGTTCACGTAGCACTGAGTTCATGCTAAATTATATGATAATAACTTGAATGAGCATTAACGTTAAGTCACATAGTAATGCTTTTGACTTATTACATTTTGACTTAATACAAGGCCAATTTCTACTCACCACAAAGGTAAATAGACAATAAACAAACATATAAATCAACCCACGGTTTAAGGTTAGCGTTAAATTAACTGTAGTTAACATGTTATCCATCCGAAAGTGGCGTAAACAGGAACAGTGACTAACTTTATAGCATTCATGTAACGTTAAAACAGAAAACGTCAGACAGGGACAACATAAAATTTAATTACACGTTTTGTCATTTAACATCTTTTCCTTCATAATCATATAAATAACGTACCTTTTAGCGTAATGTTCAGTGGAGCTCAGTCGCTGTGTGCTGTAAATCCACTGTCCACACGAGCACTGAGAGTGATCATCTGCCAGTTTTTGAAAACATACATAGCTACACCAAGACCAGGAAGGACGACAACATGACAGATGAACTGATTTAGATTTTGCATTTTCAGAAGAGCACCTTGTTTTCTTTTAGCTGAGAAAAAGGCTTGCATTCATAAAAGGTAAACAAATTGCACTTTATTGCCCTTATTAAACATTTAGGCAATTTTAGCAGTACAATACAAACATAAGAAACTACAAAACAACAATAACTTGGTAATGATGAGAGGACTGTTTGGACCAATTTACATTATAAGGGTGACAAAAATGTATTCCTAAAATGAAAATTACACTGACATCCTGTCAGCCCAAAAAAATTGTATGTTTCTAGAGATGAGAAGAAAGTTTTTACAAAATAAAACCAAAATAAAAAAAGTTTCAAACATGTCTTTAAACGTCTTAATGTTTCTCCTTTGGGCCTTCTCCTTCCCACGGTGGGTACATTGTGGTTAGGGTTGGGTAACGAACCCGGTGCTAGTACGGCACCGGTGCCTTATCACCTGGTATCTATCGGACTGATTAGTAACGGGGATTTTGGGGCCTCATTTCGGTGCTACTGAAATACCAGCGCTGCCTTTTTCCATCTAGTGGTTGTTTTTGTCGTTTAGCAGCAATTTAATGGAGTATTATTACATTTTTCTTACATTTAATTTGGACCATATAGAAATAAACAAGCCGTTCTTAAATGTTGCTGACTGTCTTTTTGTGGTCCTTTTTTTTTCACATACATTTAAAAAATATATTTTTAAAAGGATGGGTTCAGGCACCGAATCTGGTGCCTAAATGGTAAAGAGTTCTGAGGAAAGACAGAAAACAGTCCAGCTGATCCACAATAACATACATGCTGCTCAGAAGATAGTTACTGCTGGTCAGCCTTCAATGTGGAGAGAAGATCAGAATATAACAACACAGCTATCAGGGCATGAGGAGGAAGAAACAGCTTGGCTCTGGAACATGTTCACAACGAGGTAGAGTGAATGGGCTGGTGTCTTTTAAGGCTACTACTCCGAGAAAAGGTTTTCCCACATTGTTCACACTAGTACGGCTTCTCTCCAGTGTGAATGCGTTGATGTGTTTTTAGGGTACTCTGTAGCGTGAAAGCTGCCCCACATTGATCACAGCTGTAAGGCTTCTCTCCAGTGTGAATGCGTTGATGTGTTTTTAGGGTACTCTGTAGCGTGAAAGCTGCCCCACATTGTTCACAGCTGTACGGCTTCTCTCCAGTGTGAATGCGTTGATGTGTTTTTAGGGTACTCTGTAGCGTGAAAGCTGCCCCATATTGATCACAGCTGTAAGGCTTCTCTCCAGTGTGAATGCGCTGGTGAGCTTTAAGGGCATTGCCACGAGAAAAGGTTTCCCCACATTGTTCACACCAGAACGGCTTCTCTCCAGTGTGAATGCGCTGGTGAGATTTAAGGTTACCACTACGAGAAAATTTTTCCCCACATTGTTCACAGCTGTACGGCTTCTCTCCAGTGTGAATGCGTTGATGTGTTTTTAGGGTACTCTGTAGCGTGAAAGCTGCACCACATTGATCACAGCTGTAAGGCTTCTCTCCAGTGTGAATGCGTTGATGTGTTTTTAGGGTACTCTGTAGCGTGAAAGCTGCCCCACATTGATCACAGCTGTAAGGCTTCTCTCCAGTGTGAATGCGTTGATGTGTTTTTAGGGTACTCTGTAGCGTGAAAGCTGCCCCACATTGTTCACAGCTGTACGGCTTCTCTCCAGTGTGAATGCGTTGATGTGTTTTTAGGGTACTCTGTAGCGTGAAAGCTGCCCCACATTGATCACAGCTGTAAGGCTTCTCTCCAGTGTGAATGCGCTGGTGAGCTTTAAGGGCATTGCCACGAGAAAAGGTTTCCCCACATTGTTCACACCAGAACGGCTTCTCTCCAGTGTGAATGCGCTGGTGAGATTTAAGGTTACCACTACGAGAAAATTTTTCCCCACATTGTTCACAGCTGTACGGCTTCTCTCCAGTGTGAATGCGTTGATGTGTTTTTAGGGTACTCTGTAGCGTGAAAGCTGCCCCACATTGATCACAGCTGTAAGGCTTCTCTCCAGTGTGAATGCGTTGATGTGTTTTTAGGGTACTCTGTAGCGTGAAAGCTGCCCCACATTGTTCACAGCTGTACGGCTTCTCTCCAGTGTGAATGCGTTGATGTGGTTTTAGGGTACTCTGTAGCGTGAAAGCTGCCCCACATTGATCACAGCTGTAAGGCTTCTCTCCTGTGTGAACTCTCTGATGAATCTTTAAATATCCTGATGTGAAGGATTTGGCACACTGCTGACAGCGGTGACGTTTGACTCCTCTTCCTCTCCGTTTCTATCAACAGACAGAAAAACCAAGAGAGTGAGTTAGTGAGGTGCCATACTGTAGAGCTCTATCTTAAACTATAAACAACATTTAGAGCATGTCTATGGAACATTGTTTGACTGATGCGTTACCTTTCTTAATTATCTGCCAACATCACTATTATGGAGTTGCATTATGGGAAATGTAGCATTCAGTGTTGGTTAGTTTGTGATAAACAAACTACTTTTGATCAATTTATGTGTGGCCTCCATTTTGTTGCCAGCCTTTAGCCAGCCGGTAACAAATGGGGGACCATCCAGGATTTTTAGTGCCGGGAGAGTTGTAAATATATAAACATTTTCCCACAGATTTTTAGCTCTCATCGGTATCTGTAGGTGTTACCGTGTTGTCTTCATGTTGCTGGAACAGCTCTACTCTAGTAAAGTAAATTGGAACCATTGTTCATGATAGGTATTAGCAATGAGGGGCACCAGTTGACCTTTGACCTTTTGCTTTAGGTTGTCGTTTTTGCTAAATAAATCTTGTATAGCAAGCAGTATTGTGTAAGTAATATGGTAGTGGAATGTGGTATTGTCCACACAAGGTCCATTTCATCAAGCATTTCTGAAGCTCAGCAAAGCTGCTCTGCAAAAATGATTTCAAATGCCTTGAAATGGCATCCAACACCTGACCGACGTGTCTAGACCTGCTCTTTGTCTTTATGGAAAGCGCAAAGAGATAACTGTTGTTGTGATTTAGCGCTATATAAATCAAATTGAATTGAAGTGGCCTTTTTGTTGCCTAACCCTGGTTGGCACTCTTTGTTTCTTAATTAGATCAAAAATAAAAATTTGATCCCAAAAAATAATACTTTACATGAGAACAATAATCCAGAAAAACAAAGTGTGAATATATTGTTGAATCTGTTATATTGTTGAAGTTAAATTGGTAGAAATGTACATACGATAAACCTGACACATTATATGAAAGGCACCGAGGAGATTATCCACACTGATTTTTCCCGGCCTTTATTTATCCGTGTTGCCCCCCCAACCACTATCAGAGGGCCACCGCTTGACTACCGGTTTTTCTTTTAGGAATTACGGTATAATATATAAATCCTAAAAGACATTTGTGAAACCCTCTGTGTGCATTCATTAATATTGAAATTAGATTTCTGGGACTCTTCAGTCTGGAGTAACCTCTTTCCTTCACTCACCTCCTCCTCCTCCCTGACACCTTTCCTCTTGCCCTCCTTCTTCTTCTTCTTCTTCTTCTTCTTCTTCTCCTCCGTCTCCTTGTGTTTCTGCATGTACTCGGTGATAAGGTCCAGGTCCAGGTTGTCTTGTGGCTCCCATGTGTTCTCCTCACTGGAAAGGTGAGTGCAGACAGAAGAACATCTCCTCACACTTTGTTTTTAGACAATCCATTCTCACGCTAATTATCATTCCTTTTATTCCTTTTTTCTATTGCCATCGTGTAAGGTTATTTGTGGGTCTGCAACGTAGTATCAAAATACCAAACCTTCAACTTTGAGGGCACAATACCATGCTGACACTTATTTGCAATATGTAAATATATTATTTATCTCAGGACCAAGAACACCAAGCATTAATATTCTAGACTCATACTTACTCTGAGAACCCCTTCCATTTCAGCAGAAACTCTACTCTTCCCTTCACCACTCTGCGCTCCAAAACCTTCTCCACCACATACTCCTCTTCTTCCTCTTCCTCCTCCTCCTCCTTCTTGCCCTTCTTTCCTGCTCTGGTCGCCAGCTTGCCATCTGCTGAAGGTGCCTTTAGTAGACCCAAGGGGGGACATGCAGAGATAATGACACAAGGGTTAGAACAACTAATGGGAGGTGTGAGTGAATTCTAGCTGACTATATTTTACTAGATTCAAATCTTCTTGTCTCTAGTTTTCTTTATGACAACACAGAACGTGTGTGTGTGTTTTAAAACAAATCTTTTTATGAATGTTTGTGGCAATTTTTTGCAATGTAACTGAGTGAATATTACATTATGATGTGATATCTCTTGCAGGATCAGCCACCGTCATCATTGACCACGGTAATCATCATTTTAGCTTGATCAACAGCAGCAATGCCTCCACCTTTCAGCTGTCCTAAATGCTCTGGAAGAGCCTTCACACTGGTGGAGTTAACCCAGCACAACGGACTTGTCCATGCACATGAGCCACATTTTGCCATAACGTGTGGTAAAGTCTTTCTGACGACATATTTACAGGAAGCATAAAGACATTATAGCGAGACGAGCCATTGCTCATGATATGTTCATAAATTGAAAGATAAATAGTGCTATTGTATTTATTCTTTGCTATTGTTGACTGTTCTCTTGGTATGAAGATGTTAATAAAATTTATATAAATGTTTTTTATATTGGACATGACATCCTAAAAACATTTTTGCATTTTATTTTGGGATGTTACATGTTATGTTTGAGATCCTGTGAATGAAACATTTCCATTTTAAGGACTAAAATAAATGTCTAAAAGTCACTTCATTGTTTGCATTTTTTTTCTTTCACCTAAGGAGTTTTGACACGAGAGAGCATTTGGGTGAACAGTGGCAGACACCAGGGCCAAGCCAGGAAGGTTCTATGATAGGAGAACACTGACCTGGACATGGCTGCTATCAGAGGCCCAGTCTGCTGCTGGTCTTCTGGGGACCTCATTGCTCCGCTGCTCCTGGTCCTGGTTGTCCTCCTCCATTCCTCTCTGGTCCATGTCTGGTACGACAAAACACAACAATATCCCTAAGTGTCATTCCAAATATATACTGACAAAAATCAGATATCACTTTATAAAAACAGCCACTTTGTTACTAAAAATGTGCCTATGACTGGATTGTGTTCTTACCCGTTTAACGTGACTTCTGTTTTCGGACGTCACTGGTCAGCTTCAACATCGGCCATGTAAGATTTAACTTTAATCTTGACGCAGGACTGCAAGCTCTCATCTGTGAGGCGGGTGCAATATTTTGATTTGATGTAGTTCATGTTTGAGAATATCTGCTCGCACAGATATGTTGATCCAAAGATGGATAATACTCCAAATGCATATGTCTTCATGTTCCTATAACTGTCAGGAAGAGCATTCCATGTGTCACAGACAAGTTTCTCGGGTGTTGAGAGGCTTTCAGTTTCGCTCCATTTGTGGCTTTGGGCAAGCTGGGCTTTCTGGCGAGTGACGTCTTCAAGCTCGGCTGTCAGACATTTGAATTTGGACACCCATAAATCTTTGTCGGCTATATCAGCCATTTCCATTTCAAGGTCAGCTTGATTTACTCCTGGAAATGTGCTCAACAAGGACGGGTCAATCTCCAGGGGTGTGACAGGGAAAGACAGTGTCATTTATTCCTTTCGGAACTTGCAAAATCTGCTCCCAAATGCAGTTTGCATATCAACGATCGCATTTTGCAAATAATCACCGTTGAGTGTGTGATCGTGATGGGCTTCTTTGAATTCTCTCAGGGAGGGGAAGTGGGAGAGCGTGCCTCGTTGTACATCTCTGGCAAAGACAGTCAGCTTGCGCTCGAATGATAGAACAGCTTCCAGCATTTGAAGTGCAGTGTTTCCCCGCCCCTGCAGACTTTCATTCAGCTTATTTAGGTGGCTTGTCATATCCACCATAAAGTGCAGTTTTTCGAGCCACTCGGTATCTTCAAGTTGCGGATAGTATAGCTCTTTGCTTTTCAGAAATGTTTTCACGTGCTCTAAACAAGCGACAAAGCGGCGCAAAACCTCACCCCTGGACAGCCATCGGACTTTATTGTGTAGCAGGAGATCGGAATATTCGCTGTCAACTTCATCAAGCAATGCACGGAACTGACGGTGGTTCAATGCTTTTGCAATTATCTTGTTCACCATCTCGATCACAAGGTTCATCACTGCCATACACTCCGATGGGAATGTTTGTGCACACAGTGCCTCTTGATGCAAGATGCAGTGGAATGCAAGCAGATTTCGATCCAATGCTTTCTGTAGCAAAGTCACAAACCCCCTTTTTGATCCTCTCATGCTGGGTGCCCCATCTGTAGCCACTGAAATCAGATGGTTGGTGTTTATCCTGTTGTCATTTAAACACTTCAGCACAGCCTCACATATGTCCTCCCCCCGTGTTTGGCCTTTCAGTGGTATTAATTGGATCATTTCTTCTTGCGGCCCGTCGGAGTTCACATACCTGCATAAAAGCGCAGTCTGTTCAATATCGATCACATCACAGGACTCATCACAGGCAATTGAGTATGCTGGCGCTGAATTAATGTCCTTGATTTGCTGATCGGTGATGTTGCCTGCCATTTTAATAGCCCTTTCCTTCACTGTCTTAGCGGAGAGAGGCATGTCTTTAATTTTTTGTATTATCTCGGTTTTGTTTTTGAAGTCTGCAAATAGGTGTTCTGATATGTTGATAAATGACTCCTTCATGTAGTCACCATCTGTGAACGGTTTGCCGCGTTTTATTATCTCCCGCGTTGCAACAAAACTTGCAGCAGTAGTGGAGTTTGGAGATGCAATCCACTTCTTAAATCTATTTTTGCGCTCCTCTAATTTCTCCAGAAGTAATGCAATCACACTTTTTCTTTCACTACCAACTAGTTACTCGGCTGCAAATGTAGCATGCCTTCCTTGAAAATGTCTTTCCACATTGCTCTTTTTGTTATTTGACAACTTCTCGCTACAGAGCAAACATTCAGGCAATCCTTCCGCATTGGCAATGAATGCAAATGATTCGATCCAAGAAACGTTGAATCCTCTGTTCTCCTCAGTTATTCTTCTCTTTTTCCCTTTGGGATCCATGGCCCATCACACAGCCGCCGGTTTGTTTACAACAGCCACCTGCCTGGGATCCCGCCTTGCTGATAGAAACGTGTGTCGCAGGCTATGAGGTAAATCTTCGTTGACAGAAAAGTTGAAAGAAGTTGAAATTTAATATTTATTCTACACATTTTGCCAGCATTGAAAAACGTTAATAACGTTTGTGTCATGTTTTTTTTTTCCTACAGAAACCATATTAAAACAAAAAATGTATTTCTCTCCCCCATCTTTTTCCATTTTCCAACATTTTTGAAAAAGCTTCAGAGAGCCAATAGGCAGGCGCTAAAGAGCCGCATGCGGCTCCAGAGCCGCGGGTTGCCGACCCCCGGGTTAGGGCGTGACCTAGTAAAGCCGTGCGTAATGGCTATTAAGTCTGTGCATAAATCGTGCGCTCTCGCAGACATCCATTGTAGAGCAATGGTGCACGTATTGTTTGTAAACAGAGCAACTTTTAGTGATTTGTCTACTAGCTGGAAACATTATTACACACTTGTAAAGATGTTTGGAGGAAAAAAGTGGTTTATGGCGGAAGAGGCAGATGCTATATTGGTCAAAAGACCAAATGAAGAAATAATTTCCTCTTCTGAAAGTGAAGTTACGTGGACTCTGAAATGGAAAAGGATTTTCTGGATGAAAAGGACCCTGATCGTGAAGTGTAAGTTTATACATAACGTATTGATTACTTTATCAGAAAGTATTTATTACATACATTACATACATTATTACATTATAATTATTTGAGTAGTTATAGTGTGAAAACTGATTTCTGTCGGAGTTTGTAAGCAAGGGGGAAGGGTGCTGTGTGTGTGTGCGTTTGTGTGCTTCTGTGTGCTTGTGGTCGAGCATGTACTGTAACAGTGTGGATCCTTGTGTGGACCACGTTTCTGTGCTTAGTCTTGACATCTGTTGTAATTAACATAAATTCAGCTGGGCCTTTATAGAAAATTACACTGTTTTCTTTCTTTTAACTCCCTTTCATACAGTAGATGAGATTTGGATACTTTCTCAGACTGTGAAGGTAACCACATGGTGGAGGCCCAGCCATTGTTTTGATGCACCAAAAGCATATCCAACATAGAGTGTGTGGGGGTATAGCTCAGTGGTAGAGCATTTGACTGCAGATCAAGAGGTCCCCAGTTCAAATCTGGGTGCCCCCTGCAACGATGTGTGTAGGTAATCATCTTTATGATAGTACTAGGTGATAAAGGATAAGAGCTTGCATGTAATTAATGTTGCTTCTTTCCAGAAGCCCTTGTGCTTTCTCCCCTCTCAGACTTCCTTGGATTGTGGTGGCACCTGAGTAGTGAATGCAACTGCTGCCGTGGTCCTGCTGGACGCCCTGCACTATTACTGCTACTATTATTAGTAATAGTTCTATTACCTTTATTGCTGCCATAATTACCACCAGTCCTCTTTTCATTCCATTTTATCTCTCTTTCTCTCTCTCTCTATTAAATAACATTTGCAAAAGGTAGTGGTGGGATTTGAACCCACACCTCAAGAGAGACTGGAGCCTAAATCCAGCACCTTAGACCACGGACCGAAACTAATGGTATGTTCACTAGCATGGACCACGCCACAACCATGTGTTAGTTAAAGATTTAATGAACATTATGAATGTGCAAATGAACATTATGAATGTGCGAAATTGATGTGGATGTCGTCTGATGGCTGGTCTGGGAGGATGTGTGATGTCCGGGTGGAAGAGACTCAGGATGGGGGTTCTGTCTCAGAAGCAGTTTTCGCCCGAATAGTTTACAGACCCCCCAGACGGTACCTAGAAGAGACAAGAGAGAGAAGTGCAACAGGAATGGAAGATGGACGAAAGGAGAGGGTAAGGGAGGGTGGGTCAAGCAATCAGAGACGCAAGTCTGGCTACGCAGCACGATATATGTAGGTTTGTCTGGTGATTAGAGGTGTGGTTTAGGCGTGGCCCTGCTCCCGAACCTTAGTTAACAAATTAACTCCATTTCACTAGCATGGACCACGCCACAACCATGTGTTAGTTAAAGATTTAATGAACATTATGAATGTGCAAATGAACATTATGAATGTGCGAAATTGATGTGGATGTCGTCTGATGGCTGGTCTGGGAGGATGTGTGATGTCCGGGTGGAAGAGACTCAGGATGGGGGTTCTGTCTCAGAAGCAGTTTTCGCCCGAATAGTTTACAGACCCCCAAAAGTGTCAGATTGTGTAAAACTGATTGTGCGTGGGCTTGACTGAAATTGTTGACATCGTTTGTGAATGTAAGACCGGTGTGCTTGGAATGACCTGCGGCCTGGGAACTGAATGGTTTGATGGCAGATGCCTGATCTAGCGACTGTGGATGCTGCGACGATGTGGAAATGTTTGGGTGATATGGCTGAAATGCAGAGAATGCTGTTTCTGAAACAAAAGTCAAGTGGCCATTTTGGAATAGTGAAAAGTGGGTGTTGTGAAGGTGCCTTGGCAGCCTGGAGCCGATGTATTTGCCATTCGTGCCCCCAAAAGAAAGGAAGCCAACAATGGGGTAAGCCCATAGGTCACGGAACGACGAAGGAGACCCGGACCCGTGCCCAATCACGGAATACATAATAATAATAATAATAATAATAATAATACATCTTATTTATAATGCCTCTAACATTACACAAGGAAATCTCAAAGGGCTAGAGGGGAAATCGGCAACAACAATACTCAAACCTAGTGCCAGAGAACAAGCCGGAGCAGAGCAGGGGAGACCGGTGAAGGCTAACGCACCGACGAAGCCGGCCGAGCGACCGGAGCAGCCCTGGCAGGAGAAAAAGTGGTCAACACAAGGAGCAAAATGCATTTGGGAGTTGGGGAAGGGAGGGGGGGGAGGGGATGCGGGGACGGGGGGGGGAAGGAAAGACCAGAAGCAAAGAAGAAGGCTAAGAATCGTCAAGCACGATAGTAGGAAGGTCCCCTTGAGCGGCTGGATGTGGCACTGCAGTGCGGCCAGCAGAGAAAGGGAGGAGCAGAAGCCGATCGGCCAGGACAGCAGAAGGAAGGGTAGAGGAAGGGATGAAGGGATGAAGGGATGAAGGGATGCATGTGCGCAGGGTCTCGTGAAGCCTGCGAACACAGGGATGAAAGGCAGAGAACGCCTGAGACATGACAGACAGAGGGAGCAGGCACATGGGGAAATACGACCTGACCACCGCCAGGGGGAGCCGGAGATGCGTTCCGTGGCCGACGAGGACCGTGACGTCATGCGTGACAATGCCGGCCGAAGCCGACGCCTGCTACAAACCCGGAGGGGCCGGAGGCCCGGGGGCTGCTGCCTCTGGGGTGGCAACGGAGACTAGGAAGAGCCGCCACGATGCGCCCCACGGGAGGAAGGCCGATGACGAGGAGAGGGTAAATGCCGATCCCCGCGGTTCCGATATCCCGACCCTACGGAATGAGGGGAAGGAGACCGAGAGCCGCTGGAAGCAGAAGCCGAAGCCGAGGGAAGCAGGGGACCGGTCGGCGGAGGAGAGTAGATCCGGGCGAAGCCGAGGCATGACGACCGCAAACCGTAATCCGCAATCGGCGCCGTTGAGACAAATGACGGGATCCGACCGCTGCAGCGTGACTGAAACATGTCCTGTGTCGAATAGATCGTCGTACAGATCGTCCTGGACTCCAGGTGAGCGTAGCTGCAGCTCCGGATCTACGACCGGGAGCGTGAAACGCAGACCGTCTTGCGTCAAGCAATCAGAGACGCAAGTCTGGCTACGCAGCACGATATATGTAGGTTTGTCTGGTGATTAGAGGTGTGGTTTGGGCGTGGCCCTGCTCCCGAACCTTAGTTAACAAATTAACTCCATATTGTTAAAGTCATTGGAAACAAACTTTTGCAAGGAAAAAGTCAATACTTGATTGAAAAAGGCCAGTACTTAATGTCTCCACCTGCTGAAGAGTAAACTTAACAGCATCTCAAATTTACTTCATCCATAAAAATAGAAACTGTGCTCATACCTGCCGTAACACCCATAAACACTGGAGCATAATACAATAAATATACTACACTACAGTACAAGTAAATAAATACAGTAAAATAGAAAGTGTAAAACATGTACATTTAAAGTGCTTGTTGTGCTGTCTGAAAATTGAATTATCACTGAATAAAAGAAGAAACCTGGGTAAAACTTGTAATGGTAATGTTGTATATGGCTTCAAAACCTTTAAATGCAACTGCTGTGGCTGGAACTCAAACCTGGGATAAATGCTTGCACTGCTACGATATAAATCATAGACGAAAAGAAACACACCTGTTGTCTTTCTGCTGGACAATACAACTCTCACTGCAAATCTCTGAAACAACCATAGACCCACAATTTCCATTCACATGCTTGTGCTATTGTTCAACCACCTGTCAGTGTATTTTCAGCATCAGTTGTGTTTTTTTGTCTTTTAAGCAGCTGCCCCGTGTGAGGGTTGAACTCACGACCTCCACATTATGAGACTGACACGCTGCCTACTGTGCCAACGAGGACATGAAAGCAGGTGCAATGGTTGGGAAAATTTCAGAAATAGTAACAACTTGGTCTTTAATCTCAATAAAAACAATGTTTTTGGAAACCTATGTACTCACACAAAGGCTAAGACTGACCCTAGATGCTTTGTCATGACCCCATGAAACAACCAGGACAAAAGACCGTGTTCAAGGTTTGAAGGAAATGTGATTATATTACTACAACAAAAGAAATGGCAATTCAACGATGGTGGTAGTCAGTTTAGTCAGAGGTGAGTGTGTATGCATGGATGAGTGTGAGGTATGGTGTCAGTGATTTTTGCTGGACAGTGTAAAACTAACAAAGATGAGAGGGAGAGGTGCTGGACTGAGAGACCTCTAGGACAATCACAGATGCACAACCAATAATAAAACACTACTGAGTGAATGCGTTCAGAAAATGAAGAACATTGTTCAGAAAGCTTAATGAAGCTTCATTTGACCATATCTATTAACTACCTGAAAGAAATTAAGTCTCTGGAAATATTATGACCTAAGCAATTGTCATGACCCAGAACATATTTGTCCACTTTCTCATCTTCTTTTCTCACCAATCAAACTCAAAGCTCCCTTCCATTTTTTGCCAATCCTGAGAGACTTCATATCCATTTCTTGTCAATCAAAAAGGCGCCTCCTCTTGGCAACGCCCATCTCCATTTCCTACCAATCCAAACGCATTTTCTGCTTAAGAGAGACTTTGCATTTATAATTTGGAACTAACGAAGGCAAGGAGGTCTTCTCTGATATTATCTCTGGAAACAATAATAATTCATGTGCTTTGTTTGCTACTGTCAATAGGTTAACAAACCCTCCAGTACCAGTAGCATCTGAACTGTTATCTAACAAGGCCTGCAAGGACTTTGCCTCCTTCTTCATAGACAAAATCCAGAAGATTAGACAAATAGTCAGTGCCTCCATATCCAGTACAGGATATGTGTTGTCACAGTGTTCAAGCAAAACTAGTTCCAATATGAAAGAATTTCATACGATCAACCATAAAAACCTGTGAAGCATGCACGCTACCACTGAGCTACATCCCCTAAAGATTGTCAGATCCAGGGGGGCCCCGTGTTATCACATTCACAGAATGAGAAGTGCGTATGGCTACAGTAGCTCCCTTCGATAGCTCAGTTGGTAGAGCGGAGGACTGTAGAGGTATAGAACTGAAATCCTTAGGTCGCTGGTTCAAATCTGGCTCGAAGGAGCACCTTTTTTCCAGAGGCTACCTTCAAGGATCAATAAAGTGTTTTTGATTCTGATGTACAGATGGATGGTTGACCTAAAAGCACAATACTTCTTCCCGAGACATAACAAGAAACAAAAAAAAAATAGGTGTGGGAGACAGAGTTAAGCCTTGACAGAATAGAGAACTACAGACAAACCATGTGAAATAGTGCCAAGTGTGACCAGAAGAACTGCAAAAAAACTAGAACTATAAAGTACAAACCTTTCTTTAAGAAATCTTTATTGTGCTCACAAGGGCCCTTATTTATGAAGTGTGCATACGACCTAAAACAGGCGTAGGACGGGGGTACGCCGATTCCTACGCAGAGTACGGCATTTATCAATTTGAACGTGAGCGTGGGCTGCGAAAAAAATCTCACGTCTGGTCCCACCTTCATGAGCTGTCTCTCTGCCTGCATATTTGAGTGGGATGCAGGAGACCTCTCTCTGTTACGAGCAACTGGGAGGGGCAAACGGAAGGGACCTCATGGTGGTGCCACTGCTGGACCAGGTGCGCATGGAGCACATCAAGAAGGGCACTATCAAGAAGGGCGGTGTTGTCCTGACCAAGTATGGCTGTGCCAGAGGGTCCACGTCTCTGGAATTCTTTCATTGCCACCTGACCAGGTTCATTCTATCTAAGTAGTATGTGTTTCATGATTGTACTTTTGTTTTTGAATGGTAAATGAACAACTGTGCTGGAATTTGTAATCAAAAACATGACCTTTCCCATTTTGACAAACTGTTTTGATCCCTTGAGGTATTTCAGTGAAGTCTTTGGTCTTGGACAGTTACCTTCCAATCTAAAACTGTATATCCTATTGTGTCTGGAACAATAGTTGGCAGTTGGAGGAGTAATGGCTCTTTACAGTGAATATGCAAAAGAAGATGTTCACACATTCAGCCCAGGTAAATGCTCAGCCCATATTCACACAGACCTAAACCTCCTCACTTAATACTGGTTACAATATTCTAATAATCATCAATGACAGAGAAAAATGACAAAGAGTGACAACATTTTTCAATAAAGTATTGGCTTTTTCCTTGCGAAAGTTTTATTCCAATGACATTGACAAATATACCGTTAGTTACGGTCCCTGTGTGTCTCACGATGTGGAGAGCCGAGTGGTCTAAGGCGCTGGATTTAGGCTCCAGTCTCTCTGGAGGCGTGGGTTCAAATCCCACCACTGCCATTTGCTGATGTTACATAGGTGGAAGACAAACCATATGTTGACTTGAATTTGTATCAGTTACATTATACTCTTATGACATAGCTTGGTGAAGTGACTAAAGTCATTAGTGACAACGTATTAGACTCCTTGCTGAATCTGTTGTTTTTATCTTTACTGGCAATTCCCTGTTTTTAAATGAACACCCAATCTAAAGTGTTCAATGTGAAATACTCATTCATCAACAAAATTGTCGGTAACTATGACGGGGCGCATACGCTACCAATACCATCCAAAGACTGAGACTGCAGGTATATGTTATATGCCCGTATATGTTTAACGTGTTCATATGTTCTGTTAATTTTCACAATATTTAAAATCTTCAGTTAACCTAGTCATTCTCCATTTGCCCACAGTAATCCCTCAGCTTTCTTGTGCGCACATTTTAACATCTAAAACTACGGTGCCATTCCTCGCCTAAAACAACATGAGTCATTCCAGTAAGTGAAAAGGAAACTCACATCTACAAAGGCAAACTTGACATATGTGACTCCCTGATGGTCTAGTGGCTAGGATTCGGCGCTCTCACCGCCGCGGCCCGGGTTCAATTCCCGGTCAGGGAATGGTCCGGTCTTGACAGATACAGATGTAACATTTGAAAGAGTAACTTTTTGGTTAACTTAGATTTGTCAAAGTCTTCCTCATTAGTTTAACGCTAGAACCCCAACACTTTTAAAGAGTATCATTTCCTTTAAATCAGACCCCCGACAACTGATGTATCCTTTTGTCGTCTTTGATGGGTCATAAACACTTCATCTGCAATTATATCATAATTCATCTAACAATTATTTTCCTTTTTCAAACTGTAACTAAACCCCTGACCAACATTTTTTGCCTGAAAACCAATGTATATGAGTGTCAAGTAATGTTATTGTTGGATTCAGGTCCAAATGTGGACATTTTAGTGCAATTCAAAGGTGCATAACAGATTGCTTTCTACTTACCTGGAGCGATGCAGAGCAGGGGGGGCCAACTAGTCAAGGAACAGCAAGAGACTTGGTATTTAAGAGTACAAACTGACTATGTGACAGATGTGTAATCTGTCATCTCCTGCCTTCTGAAGCTCTAGCCAGGCGCCATTCCTCTTCACCATCTACACCACAGACTTCAACTACCACGCAGAGTCCTGCCATCTTCAGAAGTTTTCTGATGACTCTGCTGTGGTTGGATGTATCAGCGAGGGGGACGAGGCTGAGTACAGAGCTGTGGGGGGGGGGACTTTGTCACATGGAGTGAGCAGAACCATCTACAGCTCAACGTGGCAAAGACCAGGGAGCTGGTGGTGGATCTAAGGAGAGCCAAGGCAGCAGTGATCCCTGTTTCCATCCAGGGGGTCAGTGTGGACATTGTGGAGGACTACAAATACCTGGGAGTGCACTTAGACAATAAACTGGACTGGGCCAATAACACTCAAGCCCTCTACAGGAAGGGCCAAAGCCGTCTCTACTTTCTGAGGAGGCTGAGGTCCTTCAACATCTGCAGGACGATGCTGAGGATGTTTTATGAGTCTGTGGTGGCCAGTGCTATCCTCTTTGCTGTTGCATGCTGGGGCAGCAGGCTGAGGGTAGCGGACGCCAACAGACTCAACAAACTGATCTGCAAGGCGAGTGACGTTGTGGGGGTGGATCTGGACTCTCTGTCGGTGGTGTCAGAGAGGAGGACGCTGTCCAAACTACATGCCATCTTGGACAATGTCTCGCACCCACTCCATGGCTTGCTGCTCAATCACAGGAGCACTTTCAGTGATAGACTCATTCTCCCAAAATGCACCACAGAGCGCCACAGGAAGTCATTCCTGCCTGTGGCCATCAAACTTTATAACTCCTCGCTCTAAGACACTCAGAGAGGTTGAAACTGGACAATATTATCTGTATTATCTGTTTTGTGCAATAACACTGGCCTGACATGTGTGCAATACTCAACTACTACAATTATTATTATTATTATTATTATTATTATTATTATTTTACTTTTCACCATTGCAATTCCTAAATAAATGCTTCTAATTAATATTCTTATTATATCTATATCTATCTTATATAAGCTTCTTATTAATACTTCAATAAAGTATTTCTGAAACTATCGTTAATTATGTAAATAATGTATAATAACATTCCTTTAACTATGTAAATACCGTACATGTCCACACTCCTTATATTTCTTTGTTTGTATTTCTACTCTGATATTTATAATATTTGTGCAACTGCAACACAGAGTTTCCCTTCGGGGATCAATAAAGTATTTCTGATTCTGATTCTGAAGGTAATTAAAACTGTTAACATATGGTCTTAATTATCTTTGTAACGGCCTTTAAGCTTCCCCTGGCAAAATTGTATTGTATTATGTTTATTATGTTTGTATTATATACTTTTATATGTCATTAGTGTTCTGTTTCCTATTTTTGCAATAAAGATGACATGAAGAAAAAGAAAAAACTCACTGCTGAACAGCTTTGTTTTCATAAATCACATGTGTGAGCCTGCTGGCTCTGGGAGGCGGGGCTTAGGCTCCCATTGGATGTTCCTATCACGCTATGAACCCTTGGAAAGGGAACGTGATTGGCTACAACTGGCATGATTGGCGTGTTGATAGCCAATGAGAGCTGTTTCTAAGATGGCCGCTCAGAGAGATGACGCAGCGTATTGGCGCTCCACAGTGGGAGCGCTTGCTGGACGTCGGGGGCTGTCCCGGGGTGAAAACTAAACCGGAAAAGGCGGGGATAGTTTGATTGTGTAGGCAGCAACATGAGGAATACAAACATACCCAGAAACACGGTGCAGGGCGAGGAGACGGAACGAGGTTGGCACGTGAAGTTAGCAGCTAGTTAGCACGGACTCTACAGGACAATACTCCCAACCTGGATGAATTCTTTACATCTGGGGACACTTCCGGACTACAGGAATATTAACAAGCCAGGAAAGGACGGGGGGTGAAGGTTTAGGAGCGCCTACAGGTAGGGAAGCGGAATCTTTTTCTCATTTTCATCTTCTTTTCTTCAGTATTATGATAGACACTGGCCCTGCAGCACGAGGCTTTGAACGCAACTTTGTTCCTTTGATGTTGATCCGGTGTTATGTGCCTTCTGGGTTTTCCCCCTCCAGGGGCCTGTTGCACAAAACCAGGATAAGGGAATAAATATATATATATATATATATATAAGTATCTCTGATTAAGCTTCTATACTTGTTTTCAACAATAACTGATAAAAAAAAGCTGGGGAGAGGGGGGGGGATGCAATGGATGCTACTCAAAGAGACGGCTGACTCATTAGGAATGGATGGGGGGGGCAATGGACGTACTCACAGAGACACGGCTGACTTATTAGGAATTGATGGGGGGGCGATTGACGTACTCACAGAGAGACGGCTGACTCATTAGGAATGGATGGGGGGGGCAATGGACGTACTCGCAGAGAGACGACTGACTCATTAGGAATGGGTCCAGCTGGTTTCGTCTCACATGCTGTTTCTGTACGAAGACAAGTTTGTCCCTCATATTTAACAATATACAGCTGTGTTAATAACAATTAAAACTGTGGACCAATGTCAGAAGCTTGACACCGGCGCTGTTGCCGCTCTGTCTCTGTTGCCGCTCTGTCTCTGTTGCTGGGGAGCCTGTGTTAGTGAAGGGCAGGGGGGGGGTCTGCACGGAGAGTAAGAGGATAGAGAGTGAGAGGAGAGAACCAAACACAGGCACGTCTTTAAAAAAGAAATGGGTTATGTAATGCAAAATCACATAAACCATATTGATATAAACAACGTTGCTTTGTTTATGGAGATGCAGCGGATTGACCTAGAGGAAAATTATTACTCACGCCCTAGAGATCTGTGAGCTAACAGACACTAACTAGCGCCCTAGAGCCCTGTGAGCTAACAGACACTAACTAGCGCCCTAGAGCCCTGTAAGCTAACAGACACTAACTAGCACCCTAGAGCCCTGTGAGCTAACAGACACTAACTAGCGCCCTAGAGCCCTGTGAGCTAACAGACACTAACTAGCGCCCTAGAGCCCTGTGAGCTAACTAGCACCCTAGAGCCCTGTGAGCTAACAGACACTAGCTAGCACCCTAGAGTTCTGTGAGCTAACAGACACTAACTACCACCCTAGAGCCCTGTAAGCTAACAGACACTAACTAGCACCCTAGAGATCTGTGAGCTAACAGACTCTAACTAGCACCCTAGAGATCTGTGAGCTAACAGACACTAACTAGTACCCTAGAGCCCTGTAAGCGAACAGACACTAACTAGCACCAACTAGCACTGCTCACTGCTGTTCTCTGAATAACAAAGATGGTACAAAATGTTGCGTTTACTGGTAAACCTTGAGACCGCCGTATAGCCGACTGTTATCTGTGGAGTTTTCCTCCCGTTACTCTGTCCTCTCTGACTGTCTCCATCTAGAAACTAAGCTGCGCGGTGCGGGGAACTACTCTGACTGGCTCATGATCAGACAGTGGTTTACGGAGCGGTAGATGGGCTTTTGCCAAAAAACCCGGGGCGTTCTATGAAATGAAAAAGAAATCGCTTGATTACGCAAATTTCATCGTGGGAAGCCAAAAACGGACCCCACTGTATTCCCTTAAAGAAGCGACCAGGCCTGCCTTGTGTTTAAATCTAGTAAAAAACAGTCAACTAGAATTCACTCACACCTCCCATTAGTTCTTCTAACCCTAGTATCATTATCTCTGCATGCCCCCCCCCCCCCCCCCCCCATTCCGGGTCTACTAAAGGCACCTTCAGCAGACGGCAAGCTGGCGACCACAGCAGGAAAGAAGGGCAAGAAGGAGAAGGAGGTGGAAGAGGACAAAGAGGAGTATGTGGTGGAGAAGGTTTTGGACCGCAGAGTGGTGAAGGGAAGAGTAGAGTTTCTGCTGAAATGGAAGGGGTTCTCAGAGTAAGTATGAATCTAGAATATTTATGCTTGGTGTTCTTGGTCCTGAGATATAATATATATTTACATATTGCAAATAGGTGTCAGCATGGTATCATGTCCTCAAAGTTGAAGGTTTGGTATTATGACACTAGGTTGCAGACCCACAAATAACCTTACAAGATGGCAATAGAAAAAAGAAATAATAGGAATGATAATTAGAGTGAGAATGCATTGTCTAAAAACAAAGTGTGAGGAGATGTTCTTCTGTCTGCACCCACCTTTCCAGTGAGGAGAACACATGGGAGCCACAAGACAACCTGGACCTTGACCTTATCACAGAGTACATGCAGAAACACGAGGAGACGGAGGAGAAGAAGAAGAAGGAGGGCAAGAGGAAAGGTGTTGAGGAGGAGGAGGTGAGTGAAGGAAAGAGGGTACTCCAGACTGAAGAGTCCCAGAAATCTAATCTCAATATTAATGAATGCACACAGAGTGTTTCACAAATGTCTTTTAGGATTTATATATTATACCGTAATTCCTAAAAGAAAAACCGGTAGTCAATTAAACTGCGGCCCTCTGATAGTGCTGCATTACCATGGTTACCATGGAAGTGGAACTTAGACACAGACATGCTATGAACGATGCTTCTGGTTTTACTTAGCTCGCTCCACCATGGCCCCTTACTAACTCACTCACTCTGTCTGTTGATATACAAACGCAGATCAATGGACATGCATGTATTTTTGGGGGGAGGGTGTATGAGGCCACCCCCCTTTCGACCAATTATTACATCTTTGTATGCAATACCTTCTATCCCAGCCAAGGACCATTGAACTACATCCCATAATTCCTCTGCATTACTGGGTCTGGACTCAGAAACAGCATTTATGATGTCACCCTACAAGTGTTCTCTGGGATTGAGGTCTGGGGATTGGGCTGGCCCCTCCATAACATCCATCTGGTTGATCTGGAACCAAGACTTTGCTCCTTCCTGGTGTGTTTGGGTCCTTGTCTTGTTGAAAGACCCGTTTCAAAAGCATTTCCTCTTCAGCATAAGGCAACATGACCTCTTCAAGTATTCTGTAATAATGTTACAGCTAAAGGCTGGCAACAAAATGGAGGCCACACATACATTTATAAAGGGTAGTTTATTTATCACAAATTAACCAACACTGGATGTTACATTTCCCATAATGCAACTCCATAATAGTGATTCAATTTCAATTCAATTTTATTTATAGTATCAATTAAAAAAAAACAACATAAAAAACATAAGGACTCTGGGGAGTGACTAGTGATGTTGGCAGATAATTAAGAAAAGTAATGCGTCAGTCAAACAATGTTCCATAGACATGCTCTAAATGTTGTTTTCTAGTTTAAGATAGAGCTCTACAGCATGGCACCTCACTAACTCACTCTCTTGGTTTTTCTCTGTTGATAGAAACGGAGAGGAAGAGGAGTCAAACGTCACCGCTGTCAGCACTGTGACAAATCATTCACATCAGGATATTTAAAGATTCATCAGAGAGTTCACACTGGAGAGAAGCCTTACAGCTGTGATCAATGTGGGACAGCTTTCACACAACAGAGTGACCTGAAAAGACATCAACGCATTCACACTGGAGAGAAACTGTACAGCTGTGAACAATGTGGGGGAACTTTTTCTGAGAGTAGTAGCCTTAAATCTCACCAGCGCATTCACACTGGAGAGAAGCCGTACAGCTGTGAACAATGTGGGGAAACTTTTTCTCAGAGTGCTAGCCTTAAAACTCACCAGCGCATTCACACTGGAGAGAAGCCGTACAGCTGTGAACAATGTGGGGCAACGTTTTCTCGGAGTGGTAACCTTAAATCTCACCAGCGCATTCACACTGGAGAGAAGCCGTACAGCTGTGAACAATGTGGGGCAACGTTTTCTCATAGTGGTAACCTTAAAAAACATCAACGAATTCACACTGGAGAGAAGCCGTACTGGTGTGAACAATGTGGGGAAACCTTTTCTCATAGTAGTTACCTTAACAAACACCAGCGTATTCATACCGGAGAGAAGCCGTACAGCTGTGATCAATGTGGGGCAGCTTTCACACAACAGAGTGACCTGAAAAGACATCAACGCATTCACACTGGAGAGAAACTGTACAGCTGTGAACAATGTGGGGGAACTTTTTCTCAGAGTAGTAGCCTTAAATCTCACCAGCGCATTCACACTGGAGAGAAGCCGTTCAACTGTGAACAATGTGGGGAAACTTTTTCTCAGAGTGCTAGCCTTAAAACTCACCAGCGCATTCACACTGGAGAGAAGCCGTACAGCTGTGAACAATGTGGGGCAACGTTTTCTCGGAGTGGTAACCTTAAATCTCACCAGCGCATTCACACTGGAGAGAAGCCGTACAGCTGTGAACAATGTGGGGCAACGTTTTCTCATAGTGGTAACCTTAAAAAACATCAACGAATTCACACTGGAGAGAAGCCGTACTGGTGTGAACAATGTGGGGAAACCTTTTTTCATAGTAGTTACCTTAACAAACACCAGCGTATTCATACCGGAGAGAAGCCGTACAGCTGTGATCAATGTGGGGCAGCTTTCACACAACAGAGTGACCTGAAAAGACATCAACGCATTCACACTGGAGAGAAACTGTACAGCTGTGAACAATGTGGGGGAACTTTTTCTCAGAGTAGTAGCCTTAAATCTCACCAGCGCATTCACACTGGAGAGAAGCCGTTCAGCTGTGAACAATGTGGGGAAACTTTTTCTCAGAGTGCTAGCCTTAAAACTCACCAGCGCATTCACACTGGAGAGAAGCCGTACAGCTGTGAACAATGTGGGGCAACGTTTTCTCGGAGTGGTAACCTTAAATCTCACCAGCGCATTCACACTGGAGGGAAGCCGTACAGCTGTGAACAATGTGGGGCAACGTTTTCTCATAGTGGTAACCTTAAAAAACATCAACGAATTCACACTGGAGAGAACTCGTACTGGTGTGAACAATGTGGGGGAACCTTTTCTCAGAGTAGTAACCTTAAAAGACACCAGCGTATTCACACTTCCTCGTTGTGAACATGTTTCAGAGCCAAGCTGTTTCCTCCTCCTCATGCCCTGATAGCTGTGTTGTTATATTCTGATCTTCTCTCCACATTGAAGGCTGACCAACTGTAACTTTATCTTCTGATCAACATGTTTGTTATTGTGGATCAGCTGGACTGTTTTCTGCCTGTCCTCAGAACCCTTTACCATTTAGGCACCAGAATTGGTGCCTGAACCCATCCTTTTAAAAATATATTTTTTAAAAGTATATGTTTAAATAAAAAAAAAGGGAGCACAACAAGACAGCCAGCAACATTTAAGAACAGCTTGTTTATTTCTATATGGTCCAAATTAAATGTAAAAAAAATATTTAATAACATATTTCTTTAGTAAATTGCTGCTACATGACAAAAACAACCACTAGATGGAAAAAGGCAGCCCTGATGTTTCAGTAGCACCAAAATGAGGCCCCCAAATCCCCGTTACTATTCGTCCGATAGATACCGGGTGTTAAGGCTCCGGTGCCGTACTAGAACCGGGTTTCGGTACCCAACCCTAACCACAACGTACCCACCGTGGGAAGGAGAAGGTACAAAGGAGAAACATTAAGACGTTTAAAGATGTTTTGGTTGGAAAATGTAGACATGTTTAAAACTTTTTGATTTTGTAAATTTTCTTCTCATCTCTAGAAACATACTTTTTTTTGGCTGACAGAAAGTCAGTATAATTTTCATTTTAGGAATACATTTTTGTCACCCTTATATAGTGGGTTTGGGATGAAACTATGAAAAGTTGGAAGTTTAGAAAAAGCGCAAATAAAATATTTGTGTAAATTGGTCCTCTCATTATTACCAACAAACTAGAAGTTGGCCATTTTTAATTGTTCACTCTCAAGTTATTGTTGTTTTTTAGTTGAATAAAAGAAATTAAACGAGGCCTCATGCTGATTATTTGAGACTTGATTTGGTGGATTTATCCTTCCTGCCGTTTCTGTGTTTAAACTCCTTGATAAGAGAACGTTTCCATCCACTAAAAGTGTTGAAAGACTCAGATTATGATTCTAAGTGTGTGACAACATTATGGGATGGATCCCTACAGAGATAGACCTTTTAGATAGAAAAATTAAGTGATATAGCAAATTGTCTCAATGATTATTTTATCAATAAAATAAATAAGCTTAAAAATACTACACCGCTACACAACACGGCTTTGTCAAAAACATTGATATTTTTTAAATGTATATGTTTAAATAAAAAAAAGGAGCACAACAAGACAGCCAGCAATATTTAAGAACAGCTTGTTTATTTCTATATGGTCCAAATTAAATGTAAAAAAAAATATGTAATAACATATTTCTCCAGTAAATCGCTGCTAAATGACAAAAACAACCACTAGATTGAAAAAGGCAGCGCTGGTATTTCAGTAGCACCGAAACGAGGCCCCGAAATCCCCGTTACTATTCGGTCCGATAGATACCGGGTGTTAAGGCACCGGTGCCATACTAGCACTGGGTTTCGGTACCCAACCCTAACCACAATGTACCCCCAGTGGGAAGGAGAAGGCCCAAAGGAGAAACATTAAGACGTTTAAAGATGTTTTGGTTGGAAAACCTATGTTTGGAACTTTTTTTATTTTGTTATAACTTTCTACTCATCTCGAGATAAACATACAAATAATTTTTTGGCTGACAGAAAGTCAGTGTAATTTTCATTTTAGGAATTCATTTTTGTCACCCTTATATATTTCTAAACTCCCGAAAGTTGGCAGAAACTCTAAGCTTTGAGCATTGTGAGTTTAATAAGTGCAAATTCAATATTTGTGTAAATTGGTCCAAACAGTCCTCTCATCATTACAACATACTAGAAGTTGGCCATTTTTAATTGTTTTAAAAAAAGTTATTGTTTTGTAGTTTCAACATGTTTTTCTACCTTGTGGAATTTCATGTAATAATCTTTGTCTGACATTTCATATTTTCTGTGACTGAATGTGGTTTCAAATCTGTTGATGTCTGTTCAGACAATTAAACAAGGCCTCGTGCTGATTATTTGTGACTTGATATGGTGGATTTATCCTTCCTGCCGTTTCTGTGTTTAAACTCCTTGATAAGAGAACGTTTCCATCCACTAAAAGTGCTGAAAGACTCAGATTATTATTCTAAGTGTGTGACAACATTATGGGATGGATCCCTACAGAGAAAGACCTTTTAGTTAAAGAATAAGATTCTTTTGGTTTAACATGAAACCGCCCCGAAATCACCAACAATGAAGGTGATTTTCTTACTAAACCAAGTGATATAGCAAATTGTGTCAATGATTATTTCATAAATAATCTTAAAAATATTACACAGCTACACAACACGGATTTGTCAAAAACATTGATAAATAAGATCATGGAAAGTAAAACATGTAGCTTTAAATGTAAGAGTGTCAGTGTTTTGAAACTTGAATTATTTCTGATGAATTGTAAAACAAACCACCTGGTGTGGACTATCTTGAATATAAGTGGATTAAGCCAATAGTTTCAATCATTGTTCCTACTATTGCTCATATAATTAATATGTGTTTTATGGAAAATATATGTCTGCAAGCATATGTAAATTTGTGCCAATACCAAAGAATAAGAAAATGCCTTTCTCTGGATCAAACAGTAGACCAATAAGCATATTACCAATTTTCTGTAAAATAATGGAAATAATTGTTTATGAACAAATTCAGTTTTATTTTTTAAATAATAATTTAATTACAGTTTTTCAGCTTGCATACATACAGAGGAAAACACTCAACAGCCACTGCCCTGACTCAGATGGTTGATGACTGGTTTAAGGATATGGACGAGAGGAAAATAATAGGTGTTGTGATGCTTGATTTTACTGCAGAATTTGATATAATTGTTTTACCATCTGTTTTAGATAAAGCGAGCATTTCAATGTTTGCTGATGAGTCTACTATATATTTATCAGGAACTGATATTGGTGATCTAAATACTAAACTACATAGAAAGCTACAGTCAGTGGTGGACTGGATCAGGAGTAACAAACTGATTGTTAATGGCTCTAAAACTACTAGTTTAGTGGTTGGAACTCCTTTTTTCAATGTTCCAAACCGAAACTTGAACTCAGTATAGAGCAAACATCTGTAGAGCAAAGAGAAGAGGCTAAACTTTTGGGTGTGGTAATTAAATATAGATTGTGTTGGGACAAACATGTTCAGAAGCTGGTAACTAAAATGGGCAACACCTGGTCAGTTGTTAAAAGGTGTGCAAACCTCTTCACACCATAGATAGGTGAAAAAGTTCTTCAGGTTTGGTTTTTTCACATCTGGATTACTGCTCAGTGGTGTGGTCCAACACTTCAGCAATTAATATGAAAAAATGACAAGTGATTCAGACAAAAGCTGCACGTGTGGCTCTTTTGTGTGGGTTTAGATCAAATGTTGATAACATGCATGAACAACTCTCATGGCTTAAAGTTAAAAATAGATTGTGTATTTGCTTATGGTTTTTTTACATAACGTTATAACAAACAAAACACTTTTTATTTCAAACAGAAAACTATCCTTTAGTACTGCTACACATCCTTATCCAACGAGGCATGCAGTAGGAGGGAGTTTTATTTTACCTAAAGTGAAAACTAAATCAATTCAGCGTTTTGTCGGGTACAGAGCGATGTGTGAATGGAACTCTCTCCCAACGACTATCAAACACAACTCTCAGTATGGTTTTAAAAAATCACTTAAGACATATTTATTTCAAAGGAATTAAATATGTAATTTAAAATTAGTTTGTTATAGGGCTTTTGTTATCTTATTTCTTAAATTGATTTATCTATTCGGAGTAGTGTCTTTTATTTTATTTCTTGTATAAATTGTGTTAACTTTAAGATTTAATTATGGTTAGTATTTTCTAATTTATGTCTGTGTGTGTGTAATGAAATGTCATACAGAGTATTGTCAAAGAAAGGATTGTAGGACCCCAGGAAGAAAAGCTTTTAGTTCATGCTGAAGCTAATGGGGATCCAAATAAAACAAACAAACAAGTTTACTTCAACATTTTTCCCGGGTAGGGGTTTCTGTAGAAACATTCAGGGGATGTAGCTCAGTGGTAGAGCGCATGCTTTGCATGTATGAGGCCCCGGGTTCAATCCCCGGCATCTCCAACAAACGTTCTGTTACAACAGTCTGTAAAAGAGCTGCAAAACCTCTTATTCTGAAAGACGTTTGATTCCCAGCCATTGTATTAGTTTTCATTGTGTGGTTACTAGCTTTATTTGTCAAGAAGTAACCAGAAAGGTTACTTGTCCAACCTGATTTAATAAAATATTAGATCTCTGTTATGGTACAAATAAGGGAGCATATCAATCAATCAAGCTGCCTCCACGATGATCCACAGACACAGGCAGTGCACTACATTTTGCACTTTGCCCGTGTCTGGTAACTACTACTAACCAATTGCAAAGTTTAGGAGCATCTGTGCAAACAGCTATAGTGCTTCTTTTCATGTTGTCGTGGCCAAGTGGTTAAGGCGATGGACTAGAAATCCATTGGGGTCTGCGCGCGCAGGTTCGAGTCCTGCCGACAACGAAAGCCATGAATAAATGGTGGTTACACATGCATTTGTAACAAATGGCAGATGTGCCTTCATGGACAATCTTGTGATATCTCATAGGCATTTATTTCCAGTCTCAATGCCCAGATGTGTTGCAAGATTTGCAGTGAACATTATTTTGCCCATTGATGGTGGTATAGTGTTGAGCTTAGCTGCCTTCCAAGCAGTTAATATGGCTTTGATTCCCAGCCAGTCACTGTCTTTGAGTGATGTTACTTGCTTTATTTGTAAAGAAGTAACCAGAAAGGTTACTCTCCCAACCCAGTTTGATAAAACATTAGATCTCTGTTATGGTACAAATAAGGGAGAATATCAATCAATCAAGCTGCCTCCACAAGGATGCACAAACACAGGAAGTGCACTACAATTTGCCCGTGTCTGGTATTACTAATTCAGCTGAATAGGTTTTTTGAATTTTGAATTTTTTTGAAACATTTGAATCCTGCCGACACCGAAAGCCATTATTTACCGGTGCTAGCAAACCAATGACACATCACAGCATACCAAATTGCAGATGTGCCTACATGAACAGTATTGTGTTATCTCATTGGTACTGGAAGCCACCCGTCTCCACCAATGTATCTCTTATCATTTATTTTCAGTCTGTGTTACAAGATTTGGAGTGAATGTTTTATTGTCCAGCAGAAAGGCAACAGGTGTGTTACGTTTCGACTACGCTACCATAGCAGTCAAGCATTTTGCCCAGGTTTAATTTCCAGCCACCGCAGTTGCATTTACAGGTTTTGAAGCCATAAACAATATATTTCAATTTCCTTGCGAGAGTCATGCCAAAAGGATTAATAAAGATTAGTCTGAGTCGATCTCAGAAAAAAGTCAAAAAACTCTGATAATCTTCAGGGGATGTAGCTCAGTGGTAGCACGCATGCTTTACATGTATGAGGACCTGGCATCCAGCAGGTATTATGGAAGAGACTTTAAAAGAGCTGCAGAAGATATTACCTCCTGTGGTAATCTGACTTGTAGACAGCACAACAATTACTTTAATTATTTAATTTATGTTTTACAGAAATTATTAACTCCAGTGTAGTATTTTTTTTTAAATTGTTTTTATAGGTGTTACAGCAGGTCAGTTTATTTTTTTATGGATGAAATAATCTCAACCTGCAAGTAAGTCAACCCTTCAGCAGGTGGGGACATTTCACTTCAGACACTTGCAGCAACAGACTAGAACAGACGTGCTACTGATTCAAAGCATAGAAAATAGCAGAGAATGGTTTCAATCCATCGACCTCTGGGTTATGGGCCCAGCACGCTTCCGCTGCGCCACTCTGCTCTGCTTTTTGTACATAAGGCCTGGAAAATGTTTTATTCACATTTTGAGGGAAGGTTTTGGACCCCGTGGCAACCAAGGTTCCAACAACTTACGGGGTTGCAAAGTTAAACATTTGGTAGATCTTGCAACTGTCTGTTATGTGAGCTTCCTGACTCACACAGTGATTATTCAACATCTCAGTCAGAATGGCTGAGCAGTCCAAGGCGCTGCGTTCATGTCGCAGTCTCTATTGGAGGCGTGGGCTTGAATACCCCCTTCTTACCACTAGTGTCTTCATCTGTAATTAATGTCTGAGACATGATAATGACACTATAGAACTAAGCAATTCTTTTTATTTAAAACTATGATAAAAATGTCAGAAGTGTGGACCGGTGTTTTGGTGGAAAACCGGCGCTGACATCGCTCTGTCTCTGTTGCTGGGAGCTGTGTGTGAGTGAATGGGGGCGGGGCTGAGCGGAGAGTAAGAGGAGAGACCCAAACACAAGCACGGCTTTTCAAAAGAAATGGGTCATGTAATGCAAAATTAAACCATATCGATACAAACATAAATAAACATTGCTTCGTTTGTGGAGAGACAGCAGATGCGAGGACATTAGCTGCACCGGTGCGACCTAGAGGAAAAATGTTATTTGCACCCTAGAGCCCTGTGAGCTAACAGACAAAAACTACCACTGGCAACTGCTGTTTTATGAATAACAACACAAAATTTTGTGTTTACTAGGAAACTAGTAAACCTTGTGACCGACGTATGACTGACTTCTATCTTTTGTGAAGTTTTTCCCCACATTACTCTGTCCTCTGTGATTGTCTCTATCTAGAAACTAAGCTGCGTGGTGCAGGGAACAACTCTGACTGGCTCATGATCAGACAGTGGTTTACTGAGCGGTAGATTGGCTTTGCAAAAATAACTTTGAGTGTTCTATTCTGTTTATATTTTTCATTAAATAGCAAATAAATTAATTTTTGATAGTTGTCAAAAAAAAACATGTAAAAAGCTGGACCTTAAGATAGAGCTCATGCCATCTCTTTTGCCTCGGGGCTGGTCTATTCCCAGCATCAGTAGGCCAGACCCCTGTAGCGGCAAACGTCCTCAGCCGGGACAGCCATTCATCGTCCCCCATGGCACTATGCTTCTTAGCCTTAGATGCCATCTGAGATTAAAACTGAATAGGACAATAATGTCAATAGCTTAAGAATAAAAACTGACTATGTGACAGATGTGTAATCTGTCATGTCCTGCCTTCTGAGGCTCTAGCCAGGAGCCATTCCTCGCCTAAAACAATATGGGTCATTCCAGTAAGTGAAAAGGAAACTCACATCTACAAAGATAAATTTGATAGATGTGACTCCCTGATGGTCTAGTGGTTAGGATTTTGCGTTCTCACCGCGGCCTGGGTTCAATTCCCGGTCAGGAAATTGTCAGGACTTGGCAGATACAGGTGCAAAATTTGAAAGAGTAAGTTCCTGGACTTGTTTTTGGTTGATTTAGATCAACCAAATACAGAAAAAAACAATAACGGTCAGACTGAAGGACGAGTCTTTCCTAGATATGTTATCCTCACACTCGCACCTTCACCTCTGGCGGAGCTTTTTGGGCATCCCTGTGGAGGCTGGGGGCATTGAACCTGAGTGGACAATGTTCAAAGTTTCCATTCCTGAAGCTGTGGTGGCGAGCTGTGGTCATAGGGTCTTAAGCTCTTAGGTTCCTCAAGTGGCGGGAACCCATGAACACCCTGGTGGACACCAGTGGTCAGGGAAGCCGTCCGACTGAAGAAGGAGTGTTTCCGGGATATGTTATCCCAGCGGACTCCGGAGGCAGTGGCAAGGTACCGACGGGCCCAAAGGACTGCAGCCTCTGCCGTGACAGAGGTAAAGCAAGGGAGACGTTCAGAGAAGACATGGAGAAGGACTTCCGGTCGGCACCAAGGTGCTTCTGGAAAACCGTTCGCCACCTCAGGAGAGGGAAGTGAGAAATCATCCAAGCTGTGTACAGGAAGGATGGGACGTTGTTGACCTCAACTGAGGAGGTAATAGAGCGGTGGAAGGAGAACTTTGAGGAACTCCTAAATCCAACTGACACGTCCTCTGTGGTGGAGGCAGAGGTGGAGGATGATGGGGGATCATGTCATTAATTACCCTGTAATTAATGACAATTGATTAATTACTTCTTTTTTTAATTAATTAATTACCCTGTTTCAAGTAACATTGTCCACCATGGACAAGAAAAATATTTCAAGATTGGCAATAACTGTAGTTGATTAAATAGCTTAGCACACTTTGTCATGTTTACTCACATTAGTTTTCCACACATCTACTAATACCATTCTGATCATATTCCCTTCCTCAAGACTCCATAAAGAAACAAAGAACGATCATCAATGACAGAGAGCATATGAAGTGAATCATTACTCTCTGTCAGCTTCATGCTCAGAAAGGAATATCCCAACTCATTATCATGGTCAGCGAGACCAACCCATTCAGTAACACAATCCTCAAGTCAGAAACTCTAGAAATGATCCCTAAAAGGGGGGGGGGGGGAACTGCATCGCATTCACTGCAGAGTGATTGTCACTCAGGGTTCAGAGGGACAGAAGCTAATCGTTACGTGCTCCAGATGACTCTGAGGTGAGAAAATCTATTTAGATCTTTAAATACTGAAAGCAACCATTTCCACTCAACTCCACCTTCTTTTTGATCAAGTTTCAGTGGTCTTGACTATTGTAAGTAATGAATGGCTTCATGAATAGACAACCATCATCCCGATGTATGCCATTAACAGTTTATGAGTGGTCAATTAGAGTCCAATAACCTTCTTTGGGGCAACTCCTTTTTCCTCCAGATAGAGCTCATTCAGCAATAGAAAGTACCAGTTAGTGCTGAATATCTATTCCAAAACCCCCATTCTTTTATTTATTTGGACAACTGCTGAAATGTACTTGCTCTGCATGTGTTAATGTCTGATGATGAACTCACAACCAAGGCAACCCCAAAGAGAAGCACTTATGAACCCAATAATCATCAGTGTCTCCATTTGAGATGATCTGAATGTGATTACAATGACATCCATCTTCATTTACACTCTGTAGCATTGTCATGTTCAACTGCCCCAACAAGTAGCACTTACTGAATTAAACAGTCAAGTCAATGCTAAAGTTAGGATAATAGGAATGACTTAGAAAATTTTCAGCATTGTTCTACCAGTAACCAGGGAGAAAATCCCTTTTAAACATTCTTTATGGTGCAAATCCTGGACTTCAGAGGTCAGCAAAACTACCCCAACAAGTAGCACTTACTGCATACACAACTCAAGTCAGTGCTTGTGTTTGGGTAGTTTTGCTGCCAGAAGATTTCATTTTACTAGTGTTGGGAAGAATTGTGATATAGCCTGTCTCTGCATTTGTTCAGAGATATGTCCAATGATGAACTCACTACCAAGACAACCCCAAAGAGAAACACTGATGAACACAATAATTATCAGATTCTCAATTTGAGATGGTCTAAAGGTGATTACAATGACATCCATCTTCATTTGCAGTATGTAGCATTGTCATGTTCAACTGCCCCAACAAGTAGCACTTACTGAAATCAACAGTCAAGCTAAAGCTAAAGTTAGAGTAATAAGAAGGACTTACCAAAACAATCATTTATCCAGAGACACAACCTAGAATGAATATAACACATTTCTTACACTGCGCAACCTTCTTTGCTCATGATCTTCTCCATAGTCCCGATGTTTCTTCTGGCATCTTCTGTGTTGTGATATAGAAGCAGTGGAAGTGGTTCTTTACACAGATTTTCCAATTAAATACTGAATGCAGCCATTTCCACTCAACTCCACCTTCTTTTTGATCAAGTTTCTGTGGTCTTGACTATTGTAAGTAATGATTGGATGAAGCACTTATGAACACAATAATCATCAGTGTCTCCATTTGAGATGATCTGAATGTGATTACAATGACATCCATCTTCAGTTACAGTCTGTAGCATTGTCATGTTCAACTGCCCCAACAAGTAGCACTTACTGAATTCAACAGTCAAGTCAATGCTAAAGTTAAGGTAATAGGAATGACTTACATAACATTTCAGCATTGTTCAACCAGTAACCAAGGAGAATATCCTTTTAAACATTTCAGCAAAGAAACCAACAAGACTCATCCTTCATATGACAATGCCAACGAAGAGCCAAAAAGGATGGGTTTTACTCATGAGGGTGAGAAGGAACCACCCCTGAGGGAAAAGGAAGCAGCAGCATGGGGGAAGGTACAAATTGTGGAGGTGAGTGAGAGGGTTGGGGGGGGGGGGCATGCCATGAACAGATTGAAGTGTGTGTGTGGGGGGGGGGGGGGGGGTGATGGGGGTTGGGTAGGACATTGCAGCAGAGGCAGGGCAATCAAAGCTGTTGTAGAACTGGTTGAGTGGGTTTGCCCCCCCCCCCCCCCCCTCCAGGTAGACCAGGACTAGGTGGACACCAACACCAAGCCCAGTATCAGACCCTGTGGATGTGAGGAAAGCATCTGAATATCTCTGCCTGCTTTGATTTGTACTCAACAGAATCCAGAGTTAGTCCAGGTGACACAGTGGAGATCTGCTGGATTTCACTACAATAGGGGAATGGAGAAGGACCAGGACCCGGAGCAGTGGACCAACCAGCAGACCCGGACTATGGTACCAGCCATGTTCAGGTCAGTGTTCAGGACACAACAACCAGTCTAAACTAGGAGGCCTATTCACAAGACTAAGATAGTGGATTAGGCCGGGGTTTTCCAGGGTTTCTGTATGTATAAACAAGGCTAACAGCTAGCCTGCTCCTGACCAGGCTAACAGCTAGCCTGCTCCTGACCAGGCTAACAGCTAGCCTGCTCCTGACCAGGCTAACAGCTAGCCTGCTCCTGACCAGGCTAACAGCTAGCCTGCTCCTGACCAGGCTAACAGCTAGCCTACTCTGGACCAGGCTAACACCCAGGATTTATAAATCCTGCAGCCTTTGTTCACTCAGCAGTGCTTTTACCTTCGTATTGTTATTATTAACCTGCATTAATATACAACAGGAGCCTTCTGCTGTTCAGTAAAGTCCTGATATTATTTTAACATTGTGATTATTATTTAAATAAACATCCATGTGACAGTCATTGGTGCCGTTATGTTGCCTCTATGAAGACTAATATACTGCTGGTCAAATTGTTGTTAGACGTCTGGTGAATATAGTACGACAGTTGTTGAGATCATTAGAAAAGGCTGATACAGTTCTAAATGAGCCAGTGATGAAGGATAATGTATAACGTCCTCAATAGTTTTAAAACAGGTAGTTAGTCCTACACTTAGACTATGCGACACAGGCTCTGAGTTCTTCATTTAATGATAATAAATGCATATTGTGTTGAGACATTTCATTTGAGGTAGACATGCTTATAGAATATCAGCAGTTAAATTTATATTTGGCCACAATGCAAAAGAGCTGTGTGCAGTCAATTGAGGAAGTGGTTTAATGGGAGGCCACTGATGCATAGAAGGTTATGCTTGCTAGAAGTCCCCCCCTCCCTGTGAGGTTATGGTAAAGGTTTGAGGGAGAGAAGAAGGCGTGGTGCCATACAGGATGTTAAAGTTAAAGTGTTCCATGATGATTGTGTGGTAATGTGTGAGAGGTTTAACGGCAGGAAATAGTCAAGTAGGGATGTGTGTTTAGGTGCTTGGTCAAAAAGGTCACAACAAGGAGGGAGGGGTTTTTGTCACCCCCCATTCACAGAATGATCAGACTTCTGCCTTCCTGGGGTGAGGGGAGAGGACACTTCAATGGTTTTTATATATATTATTACATCAATTTTAAACTGATGAATACACTATTACAGTCATGTATACAGTGGACATTTAGTTGATTAATTTCAGTATTTGTATAGTTTCTAGATTTCAGAGTCCAAAAGAGAGACAGAGTTAGAGGTAGGTATGTAGGCTATGCATCATATTCTAGCATTGTAGATAAGATTTTTTTATTTTATCTTAATGGTAATTTCCTGAGTAACATTATCTTCTGCTAACTTTTAAAGTGCTCGTATTATATTTGTAGACTGATTACGCATTCAGGGGGTCCACCATCATCTGCCACACTTTCTTGTTTCATTACAGCGTTGCAGTTGTTTCATTAAAGTTTGCCTGAAAGATATTGAATATTGTAGAACACAAAGAGTGCATTTGCTTTCATTAAAACATGTTAGCAATATTTTCCTTCATTTTGTCATAAATTATTGAATGAAGAGTTAAAATTGTGAGTAAGAGAAAATCCAGGGTTTAAAGAAGGTTGTTCACTAACTCTCTCTGTTTGTCTCTCTGTTTGTCTGTTGCTATAGAAACAGAGAGGAGAGGGACCCAAACGTCACCACTGTCAGCACTGTGAGAAATCCTTCACAACATCTGGATATTTAAAGAGTCATAAGAGAGTTCACTCTGGAGAGAATCTACACAGCTGTGATCAATGTGGGTCAGTTTTCACACAACAGTGTTACCTAAAAACACATCAACGCATTCACACTGGAGAGAAGCCGTACAGCTGTGATCAATGTGGGGCAGCTTTCACAACACAGGGTTACCTAAAAACACATCAACGCATTCACACTGGAGAGAAGCCGTACAGCTGTGTTCAATGTGGGGCAGCTTTCACACAACAGAATAATCTAAAAATACATCGACGCATACACACTGGAGAGAAGCCGTACAGCTGTGATCAATGTGGGGCAGCTTTCACACAACAGAGTGCATTAAAAACACATCAACGCATTCACACTGGAGAGAAGCCGTACAGCTGTGATCAATGTGGGGCAGCTTTCACAACACAGGGTTACCTAAAAACACATCAACGCATTCACACTGGAGAGAAGCCGTACAGCTGTGATCAATGTGGGGCAGCTTTCACACAACAGACTAACCTAAAAAAACATCAACGCATTCACACTGGAGAGAAGCCTTACAGCTGTGATCAATGTGGGAAAAGGTTTTCTTATAGTGGTAACCTTGAAAGCCACCGGCGTGTTCACACTGGGGAGAAGCCATACTGGTGTGATCAATGTGGGAAAAGGTTTTCTCACAGTAAAAATCTTAAAAATCACCAGCTCTTTCACTCTGCCTTGTTGTGAACATGTTTCAGAGCCAAGCTGTTTCCTCCTCCTCCTCATGCCCTGATAGGTGTCTTCTTATATTCTGATCTTCTCTCCACATTGAAGGCTGACCAGCAGTAATGACCATTTAAGATTAGGAAATATAATGTGTTTGCATTAAAACACTACCAAAGGAAACACATTCTTCTGCTTTGAATTAGGCAGACTAGTTGCTGCAACGGGGTAATGCTGCCCTCTACTGTTTGTTTCCAACATTCTCAAAAAATTAATAGTTTTTTACCATAAGTCCACAACTGAAAAAGCAAACCATCCTAGTGAGAGTGATAAATATAGATTATAAATTGACCAGTCATCCTAATTAAATGTTCATTTAAAGCTTGTATCCCAAACTTACATACAGTGCCCTCGAGTCAACCTTGCAAAGTGTTCCAGACTCCACTAATCCACAGCTGCGGAAGCGCCTCGCATGGATGTCCCTTTATCATCTTTATCCAGCTCCCGACAGAACATGTCCACTTTCTTGGCTGTAGTGAATGTTAGCGTTCTCCCTCCGCGGGTTACTTTCAGGGTGGCCGGATAAATTAGAGAGTTTGAGATGCCTTTGGCATGTAATTTACGCTGTACTCCTATACATTCCTGGTGCTGCTGGACGGTGAAAGCACTGTAGCCAGGCTTAAAGTGCAGCGTTGAATTGGAGTCCTGAATCGGGCCTTCCTGCTGCCCCCTGAAGGACTGCTTGGCCGTCCTGGTATCTCAGACACCTTCAAATCAACGAATGTGTCAGTGTACCCTTGCCGTTGATTCTGTGTGCTCTGTCCATGTTGATGGTGGCCCTGTTCTGTAAGGAGGGAATCCAAACCAGTAGCTGTTTCTGCAGGAATCCCACTGGGTCGTCTTTTTCAGTCCAATAATGCGAACATTGTTGTATCTCAATCTGTCCTCAATTTTGGCTAGCTTAAACTCAAATTTCTCCTCGTCATCAATGCAGGTTTCTTATCTGCCTGTTGTCTCCCTGCCTCTCAAGCTCTGTCCTGATGTGTTGCAGCAATGCTTACTTCACTGCGTCGTGGACCGCTGATTGAAGCACATTTGTTGCTTTTCCAAGACCTTTTTGCGCCTGCACACATTCTACTAAGTCACAGTGTTAACAAATTAAAACGTAGAATGAGAAAGAAGGACTTGGTTTTTATTGTAAAATGCAGAGGAGGATGCGGAGCCTCAGCTCTGAGCAACCCTTGCAAACACTGGTCACGTGATCTTTTCTATAATTTAGAAAATACACGTTTAAGGACTTTAGGATGAACAGAAACAGCAATGTTCAGTATTGTACTTCTCCGGGCTGCTTTCTCATTTGGGCCTTGAAGTGGCATGGCTGCTGAATTTGGACTTTGGGTCAAATTCGGTTTAAAACCTTTTAAAGTCAACTCTGCCTGAACAGTGTAATTTCTTTTAACTAGGTGTCCTTTAAGTTTTATGTCTGCATTAGCTTAAGTTAAGTGTAATGTCTTGTTTGTGTTGTAGTATCTCTAGAGATTTGTGGTGTAGTATGGAACCATTGTCCTGTCTTTTATGTACTATGAAACTTATTGCCGCCGGTCTTGGCAGGACTCCCTGGAAGAAGAGTTACTGTAGCTCAATGGGATTGTTCCTGGTTAAATAAAGGTTAAATAAAAATGAAATGAATTTGTAATATGTCCAAACTTTCCTCTCTTCATTACCGACATACTGGAAGTCGGCCATGTTTAATTGGATGCTCTCCAGTTATTGTTGTTTGGTAGATTAACTTTACATTTTCCTACTTTGGGGACTTTTCATTTCATATTCTTTGTCTGACATTTTCTATTCCCTGTTTGTATTTTCTGTGACTGCATGTGGTTTTAAATCTGTTGGAGTTTCTTCAGACTAAAGCAAAGACACTGATGATGTCATCCAAAAGACACATAAAGGACAGCAACCTGTTTCCAGAGGACACTAAAGAATGACGGAGCAGCAGGAAACAGAGCAGCTCAAATAGCAAACAGCTGATTTATTCATCTGACTCGTAGAATAACGCCAATGATTGACTTGTTTTAAATGTCTGGGAATGTGGAACAGCTCCATGCTGACTACCTGAAATAAAACAAGGCCACATGCTGATTATTGGGGACTTGATTTGATAGATTTATTCTTCCTGTTGTGTCTCTGTTTAAACTCCTAATTTAAAGTTAAAGTCAGCGTCCACTAAAGGTTGTGTTGTTGCTGCTGACAGACTCAGATTATTATTCTAAGTGTGTGACAACATTATGGGATGGATCCCTACAGAGATAGACCTTTTAGTTAAAGAGGAACATCCTTTTAGTTTGGATCCTTTAGTTTCCAACCAGACTAGAGTGGTGATTGTAGGAACAGTGGAAAGATGAACCAAGACGGCTTTTCATATATATATTTTCTTTTTCTATTGATTATAGTTGTTTGTTATTAACAGAATTCAACCTGTCAACCGCACTGTCAACTGTCAACCTGTCAACTTGGTACACTCCTTACTGATGTTTATATCTGTACTCACAATGCCCTGTTTTTAAAACACCAACCAATCACAAGTGTTACATGTGAATAATCAATATGTGAGTAATCAGGAAGCTCACATAAAAGATAGTTGCAAGGTCTACCAAATGTTTAACTTTACAACCAGTAAACTGTTGGAACCTTGGTCCTTCCCTCAAAATGTGAATTACAGATTTTCCAGTCCCTGGCCTTGTAAAGCAGAGCAGAGTGGCGCAGCGGGAGCGTGCTGGGCCCATAACCCAGAGGTCGATGGATCGAAACCATCCTCTGCTAATTCCAATGCTTTGTATCAATATCAAGTCTATTTCCAGTCTGTTGATGTTTAATGTCTCCACCTGGTGAAGAGTAAACTTAATGGCATTTGTAACCCAGGTTTTTTTAGTTAGCAAAATAAATAAACTGGTTAAAAAGAAAATTAATCAATAAATATGTTAATATGGTTAATAGTTCATTAAGAACATCTGTAATTTATTTTATTTGGTATGTCATTTCATGAGTTATTTTGTGTTTAAAATGCATTTGGACTTTTATTTTGAAGGGCACGTTGCTGCGTGACCCAGATGACCAGCAACCACCAATCGGATTTTTCAAAAGTTTATCTTGCTAGTAGAGTTTGGTTTTTGCAGAGCGAGCGAGACGGGTATGGCTGCAGCCTGGATCATCCCATCTCGTCCGTCCCGTCTCATACGGAGGTGTGTCCAACGGTAAAACCAGAGGGTCAAAATTACGATATCGCAAATAATTTTCCAGATGGAGTCACGGGTAAATTCGTGACCACATTTGTTGCAATAAATTGAAAAACGTTAAAAAACTGTTAAAGTAACCATTTTGCCATACATATAGTTTGCTAATTTCTGAATGTTATGCTTGTGTTGTTCCATATTAACGTGGCTACATCTGATGAAACCTGCATCAGCGACGCAGCCGATTCTGCGACTAACGGCAGGATCTCCTGAGGAGGGGTAACAATCATAGACCGTTAATATCAATAATATACGGTCTATGATAACAATCCACGATCTGCACACACAACAAGACTACAAAAATAAACATGTTACACTCTTTCCAAGACTTTTTAATTGTATATTCTATATTGTTTTCACACTTCACTGGGACATTGCTGCAAATACAACTGCTTATCAGCATGGCGAGAGCATTCGACTGTAGCTCTACTGGCGCTGCCTCGGCTGTCGGCTCTCTGGGACCCGGGGCAGAATGCTGTCGGGTCTCTGGGACCCGGGGCAGAATGCTGTCGGGTCTCTGGGACCCGGGGCAGAATGCGGTCGGCTCTCTGGGACCCGGGGCAGAATGCGGTTGTAGTTTTCTACTACCGCGGCATCGGCCTTCGGGTCTCTGGGACCCGTCCTGCATTCGACTGCGTATCTCTGCTGCCCCGGTCTTCGGCCAGAATGCGATTGTATTTTTCTTTCACAGCGGTTCTATCGTATTTTGTGTTGTATTTTATGAAAGGGGGAAAGAAATTAAAACCAAACCAAATGCTTGACCTCTGTCAGGAGAGAAATTCCTTCCATAGCTGCAACTTAAATCAAAGTTACAGCTATAGAAGGATTTTTTTAGTTTGCCTATCATCTGCATTTTTTTTATAGACGAACACGTATTTTAAGTGTTTTTATTCATCAGTATGATAGTCTGCATTTATCTTATGTACATGTTTAGTTTACGGCAATCATGCATATGAATAAAATACTTTCAATATATATATATTTTTTAATTTAACAGTAACGGCAATCACACAAATTAATAAAATAATTTAAATATTTAGTGTTTTCTTTCCTTTTTCAGGCAAGATAGCTCAGTGGGTAGAGCGGGTGCCCATAATCTGATTTTTGCTCCTCGATGCAGCGGTCTCTAGTTCGAGTCCGGCCTGCGACCCTGTACTGCATGTCTCTCTCTCGGTGTTTTTTTTTTAACTAAACGTTAAAACCAAATATTAAAAGTATTTTATTCATTAGCATGATAGTTGACGCAGGTTTATTTTATTCCAGACGATAGTCTGCATTTATCTTGTCAACAGAACCATCCATCTGGAAAATTATTCGCGATTTCGCATTTTTGACCCTTTGGATTTACCGTTGGACACACCTCCGTATGAGACGGGACCGGGTGAGACGGGACGGACGAGATGGGATGCTCCAGGCTGCAGCCATATACTCTTGGAGCGAGCCGCAGATGAAAAGCTGTGAGAGAAACAGAGAAGAAGGTGGAAAAACCTGTACCTTTTGAAAGCCAATTTGGTTGACTTTTGTGAAAGATATCCCATGTACTCAATTTGTCCCTGGTGAAGACAATTAGTGCATTGGAAATCGGGACTTGGTGAGTGAAACAACAAAACGAAGTAATTCTATTTTTCTTTTCTTTCTTTTAAAAAGGATATGTGAAATGCATTTGTAATTTTACCGAAATGTGAAGCCTAGGTAGTAAGTTTAAGTTGTTTTGTGGTCAAAACTTGAAGCACATGTTGAAAAATTAAGCTAATATCGAACAGCAGCGTGCTGCGCTTTGATGTTCGATAGCCATTTTAAGAGCCGTAATTGAGACGGGAGTTGGACATTTTCATTTAACACTACCTGGTGATTTATGTTGGTTTTTATGCATAATTTATGTTGTTACAATAGGCTATTTTGAGTGGGTTGAAGAAATGTTCAACCGATGTTGACCGACGTCGACTTGAGAGACACGAGGTTGAAGCAAGATGGCGTGCCACCCAGTGATCTGCTGAACCGTTGTGAATACCTGAGTCACAGCGTCTCAATAGGACGTTGCTCATAATCTTCTGAACTGGTAGGATTCATCCAGTTTCTACGAATCTACACTTCTGACTAGTAGGATTCCTTCAGCTTCTGCAAATTCTGCAGCGGACTCCAAACGAACTTTGAATTACGGTTAACAAGTAAAAAGACGATAGGGGAGAGGAGAACTCCTTTTTCTTTTCTTATTTCTGTTGGTCCTAACCACCAATTTGTTCAGTCTTTTGCTGAATTATTATGGTTTTGTAACTCCGAATTATCGTTGTTTTTTTTCATTTTCTTTTCCATGGGTATTACCACTTGTAAATCGGTACATTTACTACATGCAAATACTCTAATTAAGAGGTGAAATTCACTGATGTGATTTAGATAAACTGAAGTTAACTAAACAAATCAAAACTCTAAACAGAACTAATTAGAGAACTAAAAATAAAACCAAAAGGGATTAAAACCTAAAACCCAACTGAGGTTAAAACTGAAATTAGATTAATATAGAACTAATATTGAACTTGGTATAAACTCAAAAGGTGAAAACCTAAATAACTTAACAAAAAGGGTGTTAAGTGGGATTGTATTTTGTGTAATTGTTGTCAATGGTTTTGTATGGATATGTGTATGTTAATATTCAAATAATAAGCCGGCAGTTAAAACGTATTTCCTGGTCTGTGGTTACTACTTTTTCTTGTACAACAATGGACTGAAACTGATTTTGGTTCTCAATTTGACATGTTATCACTGTATGAATATGTGGTTCACCACAACTACGGCCCTTTTAAAGATGCATTTAGGTCTCTTCTTGATTTCACCAGAAGGTGTGTGTGACCTGCAGTGGTCAAGAAAGAAGCAGTATACTTCCAAAAACAACATTTATTAAAGAGGAAACTGCAAAAGTGGTTTCAGTCCATAACAAGATAAATTGCACTAACAAAGTAGTATAATGAATACACAGAATTTACAATTTTTGTTTTTTCTTGCGCTTTTGCCCAAAAATCAAGCTCATCAGATCACAAGAAAGAACGTAACATCAGTTAATCTGTTTTAACAACTTCCTTTATAAACTGTTCTTTTAAGAGGTCAATTGCCATTAGGAATAACTTCTCCATTCCAAAATGTGTAATAAAACATCAAACAAGATGATAACATGTATAGAGCAGATGTGATTACAAAAAATGCAAACCAGAGATGGTTAGAAATGTTCCTGGAAAGCTGCAGGTTGTCATTCCAACATAACACCACAACAGATGATATTATTAACAAGTTCCTCTTCCTCTGAGAAAACAGATTAATGAAATCAACCGCTGTGGTGTTAGCTTAAATGCAAACTTTGCAGCCTCTGCAGCTTTCCAGTAACATGGATGCCATCTTGCTGAAACAATGTTACATGAGTTACTCTGTATCTCAAGAGAGAAGAAGACAGGAAAGCAGAGAGACCCTTAACATGGTGCACCTTGGAGTCAAACTCTTGAGCTCTGCATTTCAGACAGTGATCCGCGGTTAACAGCCACTGCTCCACACATTTTCGGCACCCAAACAGAGACTCGCAGCATGTGGAAAACACAGGCTCTTCCATTACACAGCAAGGTTGTAATCAAAGAAAAAAATACGCAAAATGCTATTTAAAAAGGAACTTAACATGTACTGTATATGTACCTATTGTTACTCAACTAACACATACCTTTACAAAGTAGATTGATCTACAGAAGAGAGGGTCACCTCGGGTTTGGTGTAATTGCCAATTGGCACTGTCACATAGTGGACTTTTTGTAAGCAGTTGCCGAAACCGTGCAGATGTTTTTGATATGATATATTTACAATACCTATTTTCCAGTCGAAATGTTCTTATCACACTTGCCACTGTGTATCGGCTTAGATTTGGCTGTACTCGCAGTCCAGCCTCCCTCAGCTTCAGGCCGTGGTTGACAACGTGGTCAACCAGTGTTGCACGGATCTCATTTGTCAGATTCGGTCCTCTTTGAGCACCTTCTCGTCTTCCTCTTCCTCTTCCTCTACTTCCAGCATGGCCTCCATCTCTTCCTCTTCCGTTGATTCCTCCTCTGTTGATTCCTCTTCCTCCTTGTCCTTCTCCTCCTCCTTGTCGTCCTCCTTGTCCTCGTCCTCGTCCTCGTCCTCGTCCACCTCCACCTCCACCTCCACCTCCACCTCCACCTCCACCTCGTCCTCCACCTCGTCCTCCACCTCGTCTTACTATTTCTCTGACTCTTTCCATTGTGCTTGAAGACCGATGAACTCACCTGCTGCTTTTTATAGTGCTTACACACCTGATTGGTGTGTCTCCAATTAAGCAAACAAGTGTTTGCACACCTGATGACTGTGTTGAATCAATTGGTTGGAAGGTGCGGTAATTTGACAGTCAGTGCTTTGGTATTGCAAGGAAGTGACTTCATAATAGATTTTTGTGTGTAATGTATGTTAAGTGTGTTTAGTGTTTTGCAAATCACTGTGTGTAGAGTTTTGCAACAAGTGTGAGGTTGACAATGTGCTTATAGTTGTGCAAATATGGGCTGATCTTTTGCTTCTTGAGTGTAAGGTTTTGCTAATAGTGTACTACTTTTAACTTTAGTGTGTAAGCAATCCAAAAAAACTGTAAGTTTGCAGATAATTTAGCTGAACAAAAACAACAATAAAAAGAGACAATATTACAATGTGAATAAGTCTGTTTATCATCACATGCCACTTTACAACACATCTCTATGCTATGTAACAATAAATAAATGACAATTCTGATGATTTTCTAATAAAACTGATTAAAAATTGCAATCCATTAGTCTTAGTATTAGTCATAATTTGTTAAACTTGATATTTTTCTGTCCTACGTTTACATGTTTCTCTGGAAATGTCACTTCAATGATCTGATAGTAGATAATCCTGTCTTTTTAAATAATCTCTTATTTTTGCTTCTTGCAACAGGACTTCATAGTGTTTCACATAATTATGTCATAAAGACAATATACTGTATGTTAACCAGGGATCACATATGAATGACACTAAATTGAAATGATTACAACAACTAAAGGGCCCTAGATCTTTTTGTAGTGACAGTTTTATGTGAAACACAACTACAGTTCACAGCTGATGTTATTCTACACTTGATGGGCAAGTGGGGCTGTGTTTATCTTTAAACTGACTAAGTGCATTGAACAAATTAACGTCTGGATGTGCCAGAACTTTCTGAAATTAAATGAAGGAAAAACTGAGCTGGTTGTTTTTGGAGCAAAAGAGGAACGATTAAAAGTCTGCGCTCAGCTTCAAACAACAATGTTAAAAACAACAGACAAAGCCAGAAATCTTGGTGTAGTCATGGACTCAGACCTGAATTTTAACAGCCACATTAAGACAATTACAAAGTCAGCCTACTATCACCTTAAGAATATATCAAGGGTTAAAGGACTTGTATGTGTCAACAGGACTTGGAAAAACTGGTCCATGCTTTCATCTTCAGTAGACTTGACTACTGTAACGGGGTCTTTACAGGTCTCCCTAAAAAATCAATCAGACAGCTACAGCTGATTCAAAACGCTGCTGCTCGAGTCCTCACTAAGACCAAGAGACTGGATCACATCACTCCAGTTCTGAGGTCTTTACACTGGCTTCCTGTACCTCAAAGAATTGATTTCAAAGTACTTTTGCTAGTTTATAAATCCCTTAACGGTTTAGGTCCAAAATACATTTCTGATCTTCTACTACACTATGACCCCCCCAGACCTCTCAGGTCATCTGGGACAGGTCTGCTTTCTGTCCCCAGTGTCAGAACTAAACGGGGAAGCATTTTAAGCTTGTTGCGTATTTCATTAGCATTGTGTTGGGGCAATGGGGGCAGGTGGGGCTTGAAAATTCCCCCTTCCCTCGGGTTTTGGTAAAAATATTTTGTATCAAATGTTTCCTGTTGTCAAATTAAAAGCTGAATCGGGCATTGGAGCCATGAAAAGACCCCACGCCAATCTACTTGACCATAGCCTGTCAAGTCAGTGAAAAATCCAAGCTGCGTTTCCTTTTTACCAAAATTCAAGTTCCAATGTTGGTAAAATGTTTTGCGTCAAAAGCAGTCTTTCTTCCACTATAGTCCGAAAGCTCAATCTGGCAGTGGAGCCATAAAACACTACATGCCAAACAAACTACTTAACAATTATTTCGAGTCACTGACTGATCACATTTACTTGATGAAAAATTACTAATAGGATGTTTTTATGTGGCTCGTTGGTCTAGGGGTATGATTCTCACTTTGGGTGTGAGCGGTCCCAGGTTCAACTCCCAGACGAGCCCTGGAGCTGTTACAATCCTTGCCTGTAATTTAAAGTCCAGTTTATTTGCAAGAAACCAGGATAAGGGATTAAGCCGGGATATTCAAGTTATCCTGGATGAATTTAGCTTTGACTTGGTTGTGAAACCATCCATCCATCTTCGACCGCTTATCCGGTATCGGGTCGCGGGGGCAGCAGCTCCCGCAGGGGACCCCAAACTTCCCTTTCCCGAACCACATCAACCAGCTCTGACTGGGGGATCCCGAGGCGTTCCCAGGCCAGGTTGGAGATGGTTGTGAAACCAGGTTGAATTAAACCCAGCCTAGTAACCATGGAGAAGTAGTCTTTGCGGCTAGCCTGGTTCAGAGCAGGCTAATGTTTAGATGTTTAAACATGCTGTTTAGATGTTTAGGAATGGTTGCACTGGCACCCAGATGCAGAGCGGCAATCGGGAGAGTCAGGACTTTTCCCGTTGGGACGGCAGTGTGTCGAGGCTGCCTGGCGTGGTGGCCCTCTCCTCCTCAATAGAATTTAAAGCTACAGAAATGACATATCCTAAGAAAAACTCATTGTGGTGCTCTAGTGTCTGGAAATCTTTGCCAAGGCTGAATTTTTGGAAAGAGAATTTAGATACAGTATTAGGGACCACTAAGGTCTATATAAAAGCATCCAAAAAACGCTGCATTTCTTTCAATAAAAATAATAAAATAAAAAAATAAGTGTCATCTTGTAGTTGAACTTCATTCAACATATATATTGACTACAGAGAAGCAGGGTAAATAAACCATTGCATATCACAGCATGTTTAAATTATTATTCTAAATCAAGGCTCAAATGACAGGGGTCCATCTTCTTACAAACAAAAGCAGTCCATTGTATGGACCTGTTTGATTTCATGTATAGGGCGGCTTCATCCAATTAATAGTGATAAAGGGTCCAGAGGGAAATGCATTCTGAAAATGTTGTCCAATTCCTCTTTAATGTCTTTCCAGTATGTCTGTATCACGGAGCAGTCCCAGTATATGTGGGTGTGGGACGCCCGGGTAGCTGAGTTGGTGAAGAGGGCGTTTGCTGCATGTCATTCCCTCTCTCTTCCCTTACATGTCTTCAGCTGTCCTATATAAACAACAGGAGTTGGTGGAGATTGAGGGATATGAACTGTCACTCATCAATAGAAAACAATCAAAGGGTGGGGGGGGTTGCATTCTATATTGACTACAGATATCAATGTCAAATAGTTACTAAACTGTCTTTTGTTTTAGATCCCATAATGTTGTCACACACTTAGAATAATAATCTGAGTCTTTCAGCACTTTTATCAAGGAGTTTAAACACAGAAACAGCAGGAAGGATAAATCCACCAAATCAAGTCACAAATAATCAGCACGATGCCTCGTTTTATTTTTTATTTAATTCCACAAAGTAGGAAAACATGATGTTAAACTACAAAATAACTTGAGAGCGTACAATTAAAAATAGCCAACTTCTAGTATGTTGGTAATGATGAGAGGACCAATTTAAACAAATATTGAATTTGTGCTTATTAAACTCACAATGCTCAAAGATTATAGTTTTTACCAACTTTTGGGAGTTTAGAAATATATAAGGGTGACAAAAATGTATTCCTAAAATGATTACACTAACTTCCTGTCAGCCCAAAAAAATTGTATGTTTCTAGAGATGAGAAGAAAGTTTTTACAAAATTAAAATTAAAATTAAAAAAAGTTTCAAACATGTCTACGTTTTCCAACCAAGACGTCTTTAAACGTCTTAATGTTTCTCCTTTGGGCCTTCTCCTTCCCACGGTGGGTACATTGTGGTTAGGGTTGGGTACCGAAACCCGGTGCTAGTACGGCACCGGTGCCTTAACACCCGGTCGGACCGAATAGTAACGGGGATTTGGGGGCCTCGTTTCGGTTCTACTGAAATACCAGCGCTGCTCTTTTCCATCTAGTGGTTGTTTTTGTCATTTAGCAGCAATTGCTCGAAAAAATACGTTATTGTTATTACATTTTTTTTCCATTTATTTTGGACCATATAGCAATAAACAAGCTGTTCTCAAATGTTCCTTAAATGTTTGTTTTTTTAATAATATATAAATTAAAAAAATTATTTTTAAAAGGATGGGGTCAGGCACCGATTCGGGTGCCTAAATGGTAAAGGGTTCTGAGGACAGGCAGATAACAGTCCAGCTGATCCACAATAACATACATGTTAATCAGAAGATAAAGTTACTGCTGGTCAGCCTTCAATGTGGAGAGAAGATCAGAATATAACAACACAGCTATCAGGGCATGAGGAGGAGGAAACAGCTTGGCTCTGAAACATGTTCACAACGAGGCAGTGTGAATGCGTTTGTGAGTTTTAAGGGTACTACTCTGAGAAAAGGTTTTCCCACATTGTTCACACCAGTACGGTTTCTCTCCAGTGTGAATACGCTGGTGAGTTTTAAGGGCATCCCCACGAGCAAAAGTTTCCCCACATTGTTCACAGCTGTAAGGTTTCTCTCCAGTGTGAATGCGCTGGTGAGTTTTAAGGTGACCACTCTGAGAAAAGGTTTGTCCACATTGTTCACAGCTGTAAGGTTTCTCTCCAGTGTGAATGCGCTGGTGTTTTTTTAGGCTTACACTCTGAGAAAAGGTTTCCCCACATTGTTCACAGCTGTACGGCTTCTCTCCGGTGTGAATGCGCAGGTGAGTTTTAAGGTAACTACTACGAGAAAAGGTTTCCCCACATTGTTCACAGCTGTACGGCTTCTCTCCAGTGTGAATGCGCTGGTGAATCTTTAAATATACTGCTGTTGTGAAGGATTTGTCACACAGCTGACAGCGGTGACATTTGACTCCTCTTCCTCTCCGTTTCTATCAACAGAGAAAAACCAAGAGAGTGAGTTAGTGAGGTGCCATGCTGTAGAGCTCTATCTTTTAACTAGAAAAAAACATTTAGAGCACGTCAGTGGAACATTGTTTGACTGACGCATTACCTTTCTTAATTATCTTCCAACATCACTATTATGGAGTTGCATTAGGGGAAATGTAACATCCAGTGTTGGTTAGTTTGTGATGAATAAATTACTTTTTAACAATTTATGTGTGGCCTCCATTTTGTTGCCAGCCTTTAGCCAGCTGTTTAGTAACAAATGGCATATCATCCGGGATTTTTTTGTGCCGGGAAAGTTGTAAATGTAACATTTTCCCACAGATTTTTAGCTTTCATTGGTATCTGTAGGGGTTACCGTGTTGTCTTCATGTTGCTGGAACAGCTATACTCCAGTAAAGTAAATTGGAACCATTGTCCCTGATAGGCATTAACAATGAGGGGCACCAGTTGACCTTTGACCTTTTGTTTTAGGTTGTTGTTTTTGCTAAATCAAACATGTATAGCCAGCATTATTGTGTAAGTAAGTAATATGGTAGTGGAATGTGGTATTTTCCACACAAGCTACATTTCCTTAAGCATTTCTGAAGCTCAGCAGAGCTTTCTGCTGTGCTCTGGAATAAAACTGCTGAGCATCACTGACGCCTCTGACAAACACAGGCCAAACCAACAGTCATGACATGCATGCTGCTCATTCTGTGGAATTTAATATGTAATTGAAAGGAGCATGTTCATAATAATAGCAGTGTTGTGTTCAATTAGTGAGCTAAGTATTCTGTGAAGAAACAGGTGTCAGTTGTGGACCATATTTAATCTATATATACTGTATATATACATATTTAAGGAAGGAAGGAAGCACATGTTGCGCATGCTGGTTATAGTGCATTTCACACTGAAATACCCAGCAAAATGGCTCGTTCCAGACATTGCTCTGAGGAACAGAGGACTTTGATTAAAAAGTTGATATGAGAGGGGAAAACATATAAAGAAGTGCAGAAGATTATAAGCTGCACTTAAATTAAGCCCCAGTCAAGACAGTAAAGCATGGTGGTTATGGGTTGTTTCTCATACTGTGGTGTTGGGCCTGTTTATCACATACCAGGGATCGTAAATCAGTTTCAATACATCAGAATGCTGGAAGAGGTCACGTTGCCTTATGCTGAAGATTATTGGGCAGTAACGATACTAGTTTAACTACTTCTCAGTAGCGTCACTGGTTTCTGTTGATAGGATTTAATATTGACGAGATACGCAAAAGGTTTGTCTGGATCTCTATTTACAAAAGTCACATCTACTTGGGTTGGGATTTCTTTTACAAAAATCGTGAAATGTGCAAAACATACTTTTTTGTCCGGGGTTTTGTGACCAATCTGCCTGAAACTTGCCATATAGCATCTTAAGATGTCAAACAAATCTGTTGAATATCGGCCATTAGGGGACGCTACAGATTTAATTAATGAATGGCTCATGTGATCTGAAAAATACATACTGTATGTGTCCATTGATCTCCGTTTCTCTAGCAACAGACAGAGTGAGTGAGTTAGTAAGGCTCTATGGTGAAGCGAGCTAAGTAAAACCAGAAACATCATTCACAGCATGTCTGTGTTTACGTTGGGCTGATGCATTACCTGATACATAATCATTGAAAAGCGGTTTATCAACAAGTCAACCATTTCTTGTCACTGAACAACAGTTTTGATACCTTTCAGTCTGGTTTCCGACCACACCACAGCACTGAGACGGCTCTTGTCAAAGTATTTAATGACATCCACCTTAACACAGATAGTATCTAAATTTCAGTCTCAGTATTACTTAATCTCAGTTCTGCATTTGACACGGTCGACCATGACATATTACTAGACTGATTGGAAAACTGGGCTGGACTTTCTGGCTCAGTACTAAACTGGTTTGAATCCTACTTACAGAACAGGGATTACTTTGTGTCAATAGGTAATTATACATCTGAGCATAAAAATATGACGTGAGGAGTTCCCCAAGGCTCCGTTCTGGGGCCTCTTGTGTTTAACATCTACATGCTTCCACTGGCTCAGATTATGGAGAACAACAAAATAAGTTACCATAGTTATGCGTACGACACACAAATTTACATAACCTTATCGCCAGGGGACTATAGTCCAATACAAAAACTGACTAAGTGCATTGAACAAATTAACAACTGGATGTGCCAGAACTTTCTGAAATTAAATGAAGGAAAAACTGAGGTGGTTGTTTTTGGAGCAAAAGAGGAATGATTAAAAGTCTGCGCTCAGCTTCAAACAACAATGTTAAAAACAACAGACAAAGCCAGAAATCTTGGTGTAGTCATGGACTCAGACCTGAACTTTAACAGCCACATTAAGACAATTACAAAGTCAGCTTACTATCACCTTAAGAATATATCAAGGGTTAAAGGACTTATGTGTCAAGAGGATTTGGAAAAACTTGTCCATGCTTTCATCTTCAGTAGACTTGACTACTGTAACGTGGTCTTTACAGGTCTCTCTAAAAAATGGAGTGGAGTGGTTCACATCCCTCCAGTCCTCACTAAGACCAAGAGACTGGATCACATACATCTCTCAGTTCTTTTAAATCAAGGCAGAAGACCTTTCTTTTTGATGTTGCCTTTCTTTAAACGGTTGTTCATTTCTTTAATTTGTAATTTCTTATACTGCACTGTAACTTTTATTCTTGTGTTTTATCTGTTTTTATTTTTTAACTGTTTTTGTGTAAAGCACTTTGAATTGCCTTGTTGCTGAAATGTGCACAGATAAAGCTGCCTTGCATTACCATGACTACGCTCTTTGTGTGTTAATAAAGTTGGGATTGATATCTCTGTGGGGCGTTTGTATTGCCGGCCTTGAGCCAGGCGGTAACAAGCGGGGGGGCGTCTGGGATTGGTAGTGCTGGAAACTTGGAAATGGAACATTTTCTTTGAGTGTTTCACACATTTTTACTGGATCTAGTATCTGAAGGGTTCTCAGCCTCTCCATTTTAAGGGATTGGTTCTCACTCTGTTTCTTAATTATATATAAAAAAAAAAAAATGTGATCACAAAAAATAATACTTTACATGAGGACCATAATCCAGAAAAACACAATGAGAAGATAATATATTGAATCTGTTAAATTAAACTGGTCGAAATGTACATTACGATAAACTTGACTGCTCATTATATGAAAGGCACCGAGGAGATTATCCACTCTGATTTTCCCGGCCTTTATTTATCCGTGTTGCCCCCCTGACCACTATCAGAGGGATGCAGTTTAATTGACTAACGGTTAACGTTTTTTCTTTGAGGAATTACGGTATAATATATAAATCCTAAAAGAGAAGCCATCTGTGTGCATTCATTAATATTGAGATTAGATTTCTGGGACTCTTCAGTCTGGAGTACCCTCTTTCCTTCACTCACCTCCTCCTCCCTGACACCTTTCCTCTTGCCCTCCTTCTTCTTCTCCTCCGTCTCCTCGTGTTTCTGCATGTACTCGGTGATAAGGTCCAGGTCCAGGTTGTCTTGTGGCTCCCATGTGTTCTCCTCACTGGAAAGGTGAGTGCAGACAGAAGAACATCTCCTCACACTTTGTTTTTAGACAATCGATTCTCACGCTAATTAGCATTCCTATTATTCCTTTTTCTATTGCCATCTTGAAATAACCTTAATTTGTGGGTCTGCAACGTAGTGTCAAAATACCAAACCTTCAACTTTAGAGGCATGATACCATGCTGACACTTATTTGCAATATGTAAATATATTATATATCTCAGGATCAAGAACACCAAGCATTAATATTCTAGACTCATACTTACTCTGAGAACCCCTTCCATTTCAGCAGAAACTCTACTCTTCCCTTCACCACTCTGCGGTCCAAAACCTTCTCCACCGCATACTCCTCTTCTTCCTCCTCCTCCTCCTTCTTGCGCTTCTTTTCTGCTCTGGTCGCCAGCTTGCCGTCTGCTGAAGGTGCCTTTAGTAGACCCAAGGAGGCGGGGGGGGGGGGACATGCAGAGATAATGATACAAGGGTTAGAAGAACTTGGAGGTGTGAGTGATTTCGGGGGACGTCTGGTCACCCTACTCTAGGGTGCTAGTTAGTGTCTGTTAGCTCACAGGGCTCTAGGGTGCTAGTTAGTGTCTGTTAGCTTACAGGGCTCTAGGGTGCTAGTTAGTGTCTGTTAGCTTACAGGGCTCTAGGGTGCTAGTTAGTGTCTGTTAGCTTACAGGGCTCTAGGTCGCATCCGCTGCCTCTCCATAAACAAAGCAACGTTGTTTATATCAATATGGTTTAATGTTGCGTTACATGACCTATTTCTTCTGTAAAGCCGTGCCCTTGTTTGTCTCTCCCTCTTAGTCTCCGCGCAGCCCCCCCCCCATTCACTAACACAGGCTCCCCAGCAACAGAGACAGAGCGGCGACTGCACCGGTGTCGAGCTTCTGACATTTGTCCACAGTTTTAATTATTATTAACACAGCTGTATGTTGTTAAGCATGAGGGGCAAACCTGTCTTCGTAGAGGGACAGCGTGTGAGACGGACAAAACCTGCTGGACCCATTCCTAATGAGTCAGTCGTCACTCTCTGAGTACGTCCATCACCCCCCCCATTCATTCCTAATGAGTCAGCCGTCTCTAAGTGAGTACGTCCATCGCCCCCCCCCCCCCCCCATCCAATCCTATTGAGTCAACCGTCTCTCTGTGAGTACGTCCATCGCCCCCCCCATCCATTCCTAATGAGTCAGCCGTCTCTCTGTGAGTACGTCCATCGCCCCCCCCCCCATCCATTCCTAATGAGTCAGCCGTCTCTCTGTGAGTACGTCCATCGCCCCCCCCCCCCCCATCCATTCCTAATGAGTCAGCCGTCTCTCTGTGAGTAGCGTCCATTGCATCCCCCCCTAGCTTTTTTTATCAGTTATTGTTGAAAACAAGTGAAGGAGCTTTATCAGAGATACATTTTATATGTACAACATATAACTTCAACATAAGAAGAATGTAGCATAATATAGATGTGAAAGCAGTTATAAATAGCCTATGTGACAATAAAATGTGTTTTAGTTAAAATCAACAAATAATTGTGATCACAATATTGATCAAAATAATCATGATAATCATTTTGGCCATAATCGTGCAGCCCTACATATAATACGGAAAGTAACGAGGAGGTGAAGCTAGCCTCTAGCCTGCTCGGGACCAGGCTAGCTACAAAGAATTAATCTCCATGGTAACTTGGCTGGGTTTAATTTAACCTGGCTTCGTGCAACCAAGTCAAAGCTCAATTCATCCAGGATAACTTGAATATCCCGGTTTATTCCCTTATCGTGGTTTTGTGCAACAGGCCCCTGGAGGGAGAAAAAACAGAAGGCACATAACACCGGATCAAAGGAACAAAGGTGCGTTCAAAGCCTCGTGCTGCTGGACCAGTGTCTATCATTATGAAACGGAACAGCCTCTCCAGTCTGATTGGTCCATTCTCTGCAGTTCAACCATTCATTTTACTGGAACATTATTCATCATCTTAGTGCTCATAATACTGAAGAAAAGAAGAAGAAAAGGAGAAAATGATGTTGCTTCCCTACCTGTAGGCGCTCCTAAACCTTCACCCCCGTCCTTTCCTGGCTTGTTAATATTCCTGTAGTCCGGAAATGTCCCCAGGTGTAGAGAATTCATCCAGGTTGGGAGTATTGTCCTGTAGAGTCCGTGCTAACTAGCTGCTAACTTCACGTGCCGACCTCGTTCCGTCTCCTCGCCCTGCACCGTGTTGCTGGGTATGTTTGTATTCCTCATGTTGCTGCCTACACAATCAAACCATCCCCGCCTTTTCCGGTTTAGTTTTCACCCCGGGACAGCCCCCGACGTCCAGCAAGCGCTCCCACTGTGGAGCGCCAATACGCTGCGTCATCTCTCTGAGCGGCCATCTTAGAAACAGCTCTCATTGGCTATCAACACGCCAATCAGGCCAGTTGTAGCCAATCACGTTCCCTTTCCAAGAGTTCATACCGTGATAGGAACATCCAATGGGAGCCTAAGCCCCGCCTCCCAGAGCCAGCAGGCTCACACATGTGATTTATGAAAACAAAGCTGTTCAGCAGTGGGTTTTTTCTTTTTCTTCATGTCATCTTTATTGCAAACATAGGAAACAGAACACTAATGACATATAAAAGTATATAATACAAACATAATAAACATAATACAATACAATTTTGCCAGGGGAAGTTTAAAGGCCGTTACAAAGATAATGAAGACCAAATGTTAACAGTTTTTTTAGGAGTTATAAAGTTTGATGGTCACAGGCAGGAATGACTTCCTGTGGCGCTCCGTGGTGCATTTTGGGAGAATGAGTCTATCACTGAAAGTGCTCCTGTGATTGAGCAACAAGCCATGGAGTGGGTGCGAGACATTGTCCAAGATGGCATGTAGTTTGGACAGCGTCCTCCTCTCTGACACACCCGACAGAGAGTCCAGATCCACCCCCACGACGTCACTGGCCTTGCGGATCAGTTTGTTGAGTCGGTTGGCGTCCGCTACCCTCAGCCTGCTGCCCCAGCATGCAACAGCAAAGAGGATAGCACTGGCCACCACAGACTCATAAAACATCCTCAGCATCGTCCTGCAGATGTTGAAGGACCTCAGCCTCCTCAGAAAGTAGAGACGGCTTTGGCCCTTCCTGTAGAGGGCTTGAGTGTTCTTGGCCCAGTCCAGTTTATTGTCTAAGTGCACTCCCAGGTATTTGTAGTCCTCCACAATGTCCACACTGACCCCCTGGATGGAAACAGGGCTCACTGCTGCCTTGGCTCTCCTTAGATCCACCACCAGCTCCTTGGTCTTTGCCACGTTGAGCTGTAGATGGTTCTGCTCACTCCATGTGACAAAGTCCCCCCCCCACAGCTCTGTACTCAGCCTCGTCCCCCTCGCTGATTCCTCCAACCACAGCAGAGTCATCAGAAAACTTCTGAAGATGGCAGGACTCTGTGTGGTAGTTGAAGTCTGTGGTGTAGATGGTGAAGATGAATGGCGCCTGGCTAGAGCTTCAGAAGGCAGGACATGACAGATTACACATCTGTCACGTAGTCAGTTTGTAGTCTTAAATACCAAGTCTCTTGCTGTTCCTTGACTAGTTGCCCCCCCCCTGCTTTGCATCGCTCCAGGTAAGTAGAAAGCAATCTGTTATGCACCTTTGCATTGCACTAAAATGTCCACATTTGGACCCGAATCCAACAATAACTTTACTTGACACTCACATACATTGGTTTTCAGGTAAAAATGTTGGTCAGGGGTTTAGTTACTGTTTGAAAAAGGAAAATAATTGTTAGATGAATTATGATATAATTGCAGATGAAGTATTTATGACCCATCAAAGACGACAAAAGGATACATCAGTTGTCGGGGGTCTGATTTAAAGGAAATGATACTCTTTAAAAGTGTTGGGGTTCTAGCGTTAAACTAATGAGGAAGAATTTGACAAATCTAAGTTAACCAAAGTTTTCTCTTTCAAATGTTACATCTGTATCTTTCAAGTCCTGACCATTCCCTGACCGGGAATTGAACCCGGGCCGCGGCGGTGAGAGCGCCGAATCCTAGCCACTAGACCATCAGGGAGTCACATATATCAAGTTTGCCTTTGTAGATGTGAGTTTCCTTTTCACTTACTGGAATGACTCATATTGTTTTAGGCGAGGAATGGCACCGTAGTTTTAGATGTTAAAATGTGCGCACAAGAAAGCTGAGGGATTACTGTGGGGAAATGGAGAATGACTAGGTTAACTGAAGATTTTAAACATTGTGAAAATTAACAGAACATATGAACACGTTAAACATATACGGGCATATAACATATACCTGCAGTCTCAGTCTTTGGATGGTATTGGTAGCGTATGCGCCCCGTCATAGTTACCGACAATTTTGTTGATGAATGAGTATTTCACATTGAACACTTAAGATTGGGTGTTCATTTAAAAACAGAGAATTGCCAGTAAAGATAAAAACAAGGAGTCTAATACGTTGCCACTAATGACTTCAGTCACTTCACCAAGCTATGCCATAAGAGTATAATGTAACTGATACAAATGCAAGTCAACATATGGTTTGTCTTCCACCTACGTAACATCAGCAAATGGCAGTGGTGGGATTTGAACCCACGCCTCCAGAGAGACTGGAGTCTAAATCCAGCGCCTTAGACCACTCGGCCACACTACCTGCAAGTATCAGCTCTCCACATCGTGAGAAACCAAGGACCGTAACTAACGGTATATTTGTCAATCTCATTGGAATAAAACTTTCACAAGGAAAAAGCCAATACTTTATTGGAAAATGTTGTCACTCTTTGTCATTTTTCTCTGGCATTGTTGATTATTAGAATATTGTAACCAGCATTAAGTGAGGAGGTTTAGGTCTGTGTGAATATGGGCTGAGCATTTACCTGGGCTGAACTTGTGAACATCTTATTTTGCATATTCACTGTAAAGAGCCATTACTCCTCCAACTGCCAGCTATTGTTCCAGAGACAATAGGATATACAGTTTTAGATTGCAAGGTAACTGTCCAAGACCAAAGACTTCATTGAAATACCTCAAGTGTTCAAAACAGTTTGTCAAAATGGGAAAGGTCATGTTTTTGATTACAAATTCCAGCACAGTTGTTCATTTACCATTCAAAAACAAAAGTACAATCATGAAACACATACGACTTAGACAGAATGAACCTGGTCAGGTGGCAATGAAAGAATTCCAGAGACGTGGGCCCTCTGGCACAGCCATACTTGGTCAGGACAACACCCCCCTTCTTGATAGTGCCCTTCTTGATGTGCTCCATGCGCACCTGGTCCAGCAGTGGCACCACCATGAGGTCCCTTCCGTTTGCCCCTCCCAGTTGCTCGTAACAGAGAGAGGTCCCCTGCATCCCACTCAAATATGCAGGCAGAGAGACGGCTCATGAAGGTGGGACAAGACGTGAGATTTTTTTCGCAGCCCACGCTCACGTTCAAATTGATAAATGCCGTACTCTGCGTAGGAATCGGCGTACCCCCGTCCTACGCCTGTTTTAGGTCGTATGCACATTTCATAAATGAGGGCCCTTGTGAGCACAATAAAGATTTCTTAAAGAAAGGTTTGTACTTTATAGTTCTAGTTTTTTTCCAGTTCTTCTGGTCACACTTGGCACTATTTCACATGGTTTGTCTGTAGTTCTCTTCACGCTGTCTCCCACACCTATTTTTTTTTGTTTCTTGTTATGTCTCGGGAGGAAGTATTGTGCTTTTAGGTCAACCATCCATCTGTACATCAGAATCAAAAACACTTTATTGATCCTTGAAGGTAGCCTCTGGAAAAAAGGTGCTCCTTCGAGTTGGATTTGAACCAGCGACCTAAGGATTTCAGTTCTGTACCCCTACAGTCCTCCGCTCTACCAACTGAGCTATCGAAGGGAGCTACCAAAGTCATACGCACTTCTCATTCTGTGAATGTGAATGTGATAACACAGGGCCCCCCTGGATCTGACAATCTTTAGGGGATGTAGCTCAGTGGTAGCGTGCATGCTTCACAGGTTTTTGTGGTTGATCGTATGAAATTCTTTCATATTGGAACTAGTTTTGCTTGAACACTGTGACAACACATATCCTGTACTGGATATGGAGGCACTGACTGTTTGTCTAATCTTCTGGATTTTGTCTATGAAGAAGGAGGCAAAGTCATTGCAGGCCTTGTTAGATAACAGTTCAGATGCTACTGGTACTGGAGGGTTTGTTAACCTATCGACAGTAGCAAACAAAGCACATGAATTATTATTGTTTCCAGAGATAATATCAGAGAAGACCTCCTTGCCTTTGTTAGTTCCAAATTATAAATGCAAAGTCTCTCTTAAGCAGAAAATGCGTTTGGATTGGTAGGAAATGGAGATGGGCGTTGCCAAGAGGAGGCGCCTTTTTGATTGACAAGAAATGGATATGAAGTCTCTCAGGATTGGCAAAAAATGGAAGGGAGCTTTGAGTTTGATTGGTGAGAAAAGAAGATGAGAAAGTGGACAAATATGTTCTGGGTCATGACAAAGCATCTAGGGTCAGTCTTAGCCTTTGTGTGAATACATAGGTCTCCACATACATTGTTTTTATTAAGATTGACGACCAAATTGTTAGTATTTCCGAAATTTTCCCAACCATTGCAATCGCTCTCATAGCCTCGTTGGTGCAGTAGGCAGCGCGTCAGTCTCATAATCTGAAGGTTGTGAGTTCAACCCTCACACGGGGCAGCTGCTTTAAAGACAAAAAAACTGAAAATACAGTGACAAGTGGTTGAACAATAGCACAAGCATGTGAATGGAAATTGTGGGTCTATAGTTATTTCAGAGATTTGCAGTGAGCATTGTATTGTCCAGCAGAAAGACAACAGGTGTGTTTCTTTTCGTCTATGATTTATATCGTAGCAGTGCAAGCATTTATCCCAGGTTTGAGTTCTAGCCACAGCAGTTGCATTTACAGGTTTTGAAGCCATATACAACATTACCATTACAAGTTTTACCCAGGTTTCTTCTTTTAAGTGTATGGGCGTTACGGCAGGTATGAGCACAGTTTCTATTTTTATGGATGAAGTAAATTTGAGATGCTGTTAAGTTTACTCTTCAGCCGGTGGAGACATTAAGTACTGGCCTTTTTCAATAAAGTATTGACTTTTTCCTTGCAAAAGTTTGTTTCCAATGACATTAACAATCATACCATTAGTTACGGTCCGTGTGTGTGTCACGATTTGGTGTGATGGTGTGCGCAGGTAGTGTGGCTGAGTGGTCTAAGGCGCTGGATTTAGGCTCCAGTCTCTCTGGAGGTGTGGGTTCAAATCCCACCACTACCTTTTGCAAATGTTACTTAGTAGAGAGAGAGAGAGAGAGAGAGAAAATGGAATTAAAAGAGGACCGGTGGTAATTATGGCAGCAGTAAAGGTAATAGAACTATTACTAATAATAATAGCAGTAGTAGTGCAGGGCGTCCAGCAGGACCACGGCAGCAGCTGCATCCACTACTCAGGTGCCACCACAATCCAAGGAAGTCTGAGAGGGGAGAAAGCACAAGGGCTTCTGGAAAGAAGCAACATTAGTTAGATGCATGCTTTTTTCAAGTATCATTAACAACAATCATAAAAATGATAGCCTGCACAGATCCTTGCAGGGGGCACCCATAGTTGAACTGGGGACCTCTTGATCTGCAGTCAAATGCTCTACCACTGAGCTATACCCCCACATACTCTATGTACAATATGCTTATGGTGCAGCAAAAAAATGGCTGGGCCTCCACCATGTGGTTACCTTCACAGTCTGAGAAAGTATCCAAATCTCATCTGCTGTATGAAAAGGAGTTACAGTTTTTTACAATTGCTATGACAGATTTTTCAATACTTTTAACAAATTTCCAAAATTATTAACACAGTTAGCATTGCATCCGCATGTGTAAGCTATACTATTACAGTTTTTTACAATTGCTATGACAGATTTTTCAATACATTTAACAAGTTTCCTAAACTCTTAACACACCAACACACACAAAACACACAACTGGCAAAACAGTTAATTTCATACTCAAAATCACACATTGTAAACTAAACTCCAAAACTAATTTTCAAAATACAATAATACACTAACACTACACACTATGTCTAACAAAACACTGTAAACATGTTTCAAAATCAAATAATTATTCCAAACACTAACACATGTTCTCTTCCAACAGGAACATTTAGTCAATCATAACACAAAGACAAAAAAAACACTATCATCAGCTGACATTACAGAAACTTCATTATGTTAGATGTGTCAGGTATGCCTTTATACAATAGACTGTATATTGTATTGATTATAGATTGTGTTTTGCACATGCATTTTCAATTCAATTTTATTTATAGTATCAATTCATAACAAGAGTTATCTCGAGACACTTTACAGATAGAGTAGGTCTAGACCACACTCCAGAATTTACAAGGACCCAACAGTTCTAGTAGTTTCCTCCAGAGCAAGCAACAGTGCGACAGTGGCGAGGAAAAACTTCCTTTTAGGCAGAAACCTGGGACAGATCCAGGCGCTTGGTAGGCGGTGACTGACGGGCCGGTTGGGGTTAATGAAGAGTGGAAATAACAAAAAGTAGAAAAAATAGTAGTTTGTAGCAGTTCTTTGTAGTAGTTCATGGCATAGCAGGGCACTGTGCGCATTACAAGGCACAGGAGGAAAATTCTTTTTAAAATCTCATAAAGTCGTTACTACTAAGAGCTCTGGGAATACTTGGCTCAGTAGAGCTGTGACCATCCGTCAGCCAGGCTACAGTGCTGAAAAGAAACCTCACTTCACTTCGTTCACCATTGCATTGTTTCCTGAACCGGAGCTACAGTACAGCTACTTCTACAGTCTATGGTTAAGGTCACATTTATATTAAGATTATGTAAAGATCTATATCACAAAGGTTCAGTAGTGTAGTAGTTATCAAGTCTGCTTTACACGCAGAAGGTCCTGGGTTCAATCCCCAGTGGAACCAAATTTAAGGTTTAAAGTAAGAACTATGTCCTGTTACCATCTTGCAGGCGTCCCTTGGAAAGTCTTAAAAAAGGGAGTGAACGACACTTGACAATCAAAAAAACCTGCTCCAAAGACATATCGTCTATCTGAAAAACTTCTTCAGTGCTTTTGCATTGGTTTCACGTCTTAGAACCGGACCTCCATCCATTTTATTTACAGTGTGGTTCCAGTTATGTTCAAGGTAACAGTAGTACAGAGGTTCCATAGTGTAATAGTTATCATGTCTGCTTTACACGCAGAAGGTCCTGGGTTCAATCCCCAGTGGAACCAGTCTTGTGCTTTAAAGTAAGAACTATGTACTTGGTACCACCTGGCAATTGTCATTTGAAAAGTCTTTAGAAAGAATTGAATGCAAATAATGAAATATAAGCCCATGTCTTTTCAGAACCTCACCTCCAGCCATTATTATTAATGTATTGTTACGATTATGTTAAAGATGACAGTATGTCAGAGGTTCCATAGTGTAGTAGTTATCACATCTGCTCACATCTGGTCCTGGGTTCAATCCCCAATGGAATCAGACTTATGGTTTGAAGTGAGAAATATGTCCTTTTACCACCTGACCTGCTTTAAAGGTGCTCTAAAGCCATAGGATCCCAAACATTCCCTCAAAATGTGAATAACAAATTTTCCAGCCCCTGAACTTGAAGAGCAGAGTAGAGTGGCGCAGTGGAAGCGTGCTGGGCCCACAACCCAGAGGTCGATGGATTGAAACCATCCTCTGCTAATTCCTATGCTTTGTATCAGCAGTAAGGCCATTTCCAGACTGTTGATGCAAGTGTCTGCAGTGAAATGTCTCCAGCTGCTGAAAAGTAAACTTAACGGTGTGTCAAGTTCATTTCATCCATAAAAATGGAAACTATAGTGCTCATACTTGCTGTAACAACCAAATAAACTGGACTGTTATACAATATATATACTACAGTACAAGTACATAAATACAGTAAAAAAAGAGACTGTAAAACATGTACATCTGAAGTGCTTGTGGTCCTGTCTGAGGTATAAAAGAGAGAGCATACTGCTTAGTTTGTGTCACAGGAGGTCTTAGTCTACCACTACGATCTATAACCCTACCAGTCAGATTACCACAGGCGTTAATATCGTATGCTTCCTACCACTGAGCTACATCCCCTGAAGATTTTCAGATTTTTTTGACTTTTTTCTGAGATAGACTTATCTTTATTTATCCTTTTGTGATGACTCTCACGAGGAAATTGAAATATCACTGAATAAAAGAAGAAACCTGGGTAAAACATGTAATGTTAATGTTGTATATGGCTTCAAAACCTGTAAATGCAACCGCAGTGACTGGAAATCAAACCTGGGCAAAATGATTGCACTGGGGCATCCAGATAGCGCAGTGGTCTGTGCGGATGCCCATGTATAGAGACGCAGCCGGCCCGGCTTCGAATCCGCCCTTTGCTGCATGTCACTCCCCCTCTCTCTCCCCTTTCACAACTTCAGCTGTCCTGTCCATTAAAGGCCTAAAAATGCCACAAAAAAATAATCTTAAAATGATTGCACTGCTATGGTACAAAATCATAGTGAAAAAAGTAACAAGTAACACACCTGTTGCCTTTCTGCTAGACAATCACTGCAAATCTTGTAACACAGACAGAAAAGAAATACATTGGTGGAGACTGGTGTCTTCCGGTAACTATGAGATAACACAATTTTGTTCATAAAGGCACATCTGTAATTTGGTAAACTGTGATGTGTCATTGATTTGCTACCACTGAAAGAATGGCTCTCGTTATCGGCAGGAGTCGAACCTGCGCGGGGAGACCCCAATGGATTTCAAGTCCATCGCCTTAACCACTCGGCCACAACAACCTGAAAAGAAGAGCTATACCTGTTTACACAAACTTTCATAAACTTTTCAATTAGTTAGCAGTAGTTACCAGACACGGGCAAAGTGCAAATCGTAGTGCACTTCCTGTGTCTGTGGATCCTCGTGGAGGCAGCTTGTTTGATTGATATGTTCCCTTATTTGTACCATAACACAGATCTAATATTTTATCAAATTGGGCTGGGCAAGTAACCTTTTTGGTTACTTCTTGACAAATAAACTGCAATGGTTGGGAAACAAACCCTGGTCAATTGCGGGGGAGGTAGCTATGCTCACCACTATACCATCATCACTGGGCAATACAATGTTGACTGTAAATCTTGCAACACATCTGGGCATTGAGACAGATTTTTGCATGAAGTACCATACAGGATGCACAACACTGTGCTATACAAATTTGTTCAAATCCGTCTCAGTTGCTGAGTAAAGCTGGACATGGTTAAAGTGCACAGAGTCATCAGACACTTATTAAGTTAATCTTCCACTTTATTGCCTTTGTTACACTTGTTGCATTATTTCCTGTCATCCGTCAGAGTAAGATCATCTAAAGCTCTTTTACAGACTGGACCATAACACCTGATGGAGACGCCAGGGACTGAACCCAGGTCCTTATAAATTCAAATCATGCATTTGACCACTGAGCTGCATCCCCTGAAGTTTGTCTGATTTTTTTTTACTTTCTTGAAACCTGGGTTAAAAAAAGTTGTAGTGTAGTATGTCGTAACAAGTCCAGATTTATAGTTCTTGTTGTAAAACAAGAAGAATCCAAAGTCCTCTGGAGAATGCGGGCATTGATCCCGCTACCTCTCGCATGCTAAGCAAGCGCTCTACCATTTGAGCTAATTCCCCCTTTTCAGAAATTGTCATAGTATGTTGAAAAATTCATAAAAGTCATAGTATAGTATGTCAAAAAAATCATAAAAGTCATAGTATAGTATGACAAAAAATCATTAAATGTCATTAAAAAGTCATAGTAAAGTATGTCGAAAAATTCATAAAAAGTCATAGTATAGTATGACAAAAAATTCATAAAAGTCATAGTATAATATTCCTAAAAAGTTGTAGTGTAGTATGTCTTAACAAGTCCAGATTTATATTTCTTGTTGTAAAGCAAGAAGAATCTAAAGTCCTCTGGAGAATGCGGGCATTGATCCCGCTACCTCTCGCATGCTAAGCAAGCGCTCTACCATCTGAGCTAATTCCCCTTTTCAAAAGAAGTCATAGTATGTTGAAAAAATCGTAAGTCATAGTATAGTATGACAAAAATTAATAAAATGTCATAAAAATTCATTTTAGAGTATGTCAAAAAAATCATAAGTCATAGTATAGTATGACAAAAATTCCTAAAATGTCATAAAAATTCATTTTAGAGTATGTCAAAAAATTCATAAGTCATAGTATATAAGTATGACAAAAATTCATAAAAAGGCATAAAAAGGCATAGTATAAGATGTTGAAAAATTTCATAAAACGTCATGAAAAGTCATAGTATAGTATGTCAAAAATTCATAAAAAGTAATGTAAAAAAACTAAAGAAGTCTCTTGGATGAGAGACAAAACATCTGCGGAGGACATTTTACCAAGTCCAGTTGCCCTCGGCCTAGTTATGGACTTTTGGGGTAATAGCATGGATCAGGAACTAAGAGCACAAAGACAATTATCAGTTTATTTCCCATCTGTCAGGTATATTTGTGGACTCAGTTGGACATTGTTGACAGAAACATTGGTGGATCTTGATTCCCACCATAGGATTTAGCCTGTATTGCACATTGCCTTCACATCCCGTGCAATGTATTGCCATTGTCAAGCACATTGCCACCCTGGTGACTTTCTTCCATGTCTCCATTAACGCCCATATATTTGGGCTGACAGTTGAGAAACCTTCCCTTGGTAACTATGACATGGATGACTGAGAAACTACCATTTCATGACGTTTAATTTACTATATCATAATTTTTCAAACAGGTCCTTCTGAACATCTGTAGGATCAGTCAGGATGGCCGAGCGGTCCAAGGCGCTGCGTTCAGGTCGCAGTCTCTACTTTAGGCGTGGGTTCAAACCCACTTCTGACAATAATTGTTTTCATTTGGAACTAATGTCTGAGAGTTGATATTGGGAATAAAGAACTTGGCAGTTCTTTGTATTCAAGAGGACTTGATTGTGCACGAGAAACCCAATTGAAAGTACAGCGTTTTGTGAGCATCTTTATTGTCAACACATGCAAAGTTACTGACTCTGATTTAACTGAGGGATTCTGTGAAAGTTATCTTTTTTTTTTTTTTTTAAACTTTGGGTTGTGTACAGAACAGGAGAAAATGGTTCTTTGTTGCATCCAGATTTTTATGTGTTACAGATAAAAAGCGCAAATTGACATCATTCCATCCAATACGGTTAAGACGGGGTTGACAGATAGATTTTAAAATCCTTACAGATAAACAGTCATTGTAGCTGTTTGCAGGATTTCTGCAAAATTTACCGAGATGAAACTGGGCCGTATAGTGGCGATTATACGAAAAGAGAGAAGTACTTCTACTTGTTGTTACCTGTCGTTGCTATGGGTAACAAGAGTTCACAGTCACTTGTTTCCTTCGGGGCCCGTAGTGGATGAAATGGTAAAACATTGGGCCCTGGATGCATAGAATGCCTGCCATGTTGAGCGACAAAATGTCGGTGTCCTGAAAAAAGGTTCTTTAACTCTATCTCCCCGACCTCTTTTTAGTTTCTTCTTATGTCTCGGCAAGAAGTATTATGCTTTTGTGTCGTCTGTCCATCTCTACATCAGAATCTCAACTACTTTATTGATCCCTGAAGGGTAACTCTGGATAAGAGTGCTCCTTCGAGCCGGATTTGAACCAGTGACCTAAGGATTTCAGCTTTACGCCTCTACAGTCCTCCGCTCTACCAACTGAACTATCGAAGGGAGCTAGTCTTGTACACACACTTCCAATCAATCAATATGGAGATTATCACAATTATCTGTTGATTTTCTACTCCAAAGTGCAAGAAAGGAAGGTTTCACCAATCGTTGAACCTCAGGTTAACGAGGAATAATTTCAGCAAGGTGATTGATGGATGATTCTGGTTACTTCATCTAGTTCAGCCCAAATCATACAGCTGTAAGACATCACATTGGTTGGCTTTCAGCTATGTAATATCTGCAAATGGCAGTGGTGGGATTTGAACCCACGCCTATTTATTTTCAGTCTGAGTTACAAAATTTGCAGTGAACGTTGTTTTCCAGCAGAAAGGCAACAGGTGTGTTACTTTTTGACTATGATTTATACCATAGCAGTGCAAGCATTTTGCCCAGGTTTGATTTCCAGCCACCGCAGTTGCATTTACAGGTTTTGAAGCCATATACAACATTAACATTACATGTTTTACCCAGGTTTCTTCTTTTATTCAGTGATATTTCAATTTCCTTGCGGGAGTCATCCCAAAAGGATTAATAAAGATAAGTCTAAGTCTATCTCAGAAAAAAGTCCCAAAAATCTGAATATCTTCAGGGAATGTAGCTCAGTGGTAGAGCTCATGCTTTACATGTATGAGGACCTGGCATCTCCAGCAGGTATTATGGTAGAGTCTTTAAAAGAGCTGCTAAAGATATTACCTTCTGTGGTAATCTGACTGGTAGGGTTATAGAACGTAGTGGTAGACTAAGGCTGAATCCCATTCCTTCCCCTTACCCCTACCCCTTGGCCCTTACCCCTACCCCTTGGCCCTTGAAACCAAGGGGTAGGGGTAAGGGGTGAAAACATACCCCTATGAATTGGGACACCACTTGGTGACATCACCATACAGTATTGATCACAAACCTCCAAGATGCCGTCTAGGTCTGTTGATTGTGTGGGTTTGGACAACAGTGTTATATATTTTATAGTTATTTTAGGTTCACTTTGGTAGTGCAGAGTACTTATCTGTGTAGTACTTAGGTCTGTTTGCAATACAAATGTGTATACACATGCATCATGTGTACATATACATACATATACACCCTGTATACATGGTGTGTGTATATCTGTTTCAGTTATCACCGTTTTGAATGTCATTGATGTTCACAAAAACATTTTGTTGACAAAAATCTGTCTTTATTGGTGATAAATTGAACATAACAGGCAAAAACGTTACATAAAATAATGTTACAGAACCATTGTCAACTATTAGAACCATAACTAACATGTCGCACACAATAAAAGGCACTCATATGTGTAAAACTAAAAAAATACACACAAGACCACAAACAAACTACACACACACTACACTGTTGTAGCTACAGCTGCTCTGATATTCCAGACCAGTCTGGAGCCTTTTGGCCAGTAACCCCCCCTCACATATCATCAGTGTCCCATATCAAAACCAACAACAATATAACAAGTGCATGAACAATGAACAGGAATTAATTAAATATTATTACAATAATAGTAGGCTACCAATGCAATAATGAATGGGTACAACATGAACATATGAATTAGGAAACGTCTGCTCGTTTGCAGCCCCAACCTGGATCAGCTGCTGTGTCCTCCTGTGTCCTCCTGTGTGAGACAGGGCGGTATATGTTAAGCACGTAGCGATGTATCATAGACCGTTAATATATATCTAGCTATACAATCTATGCGATCTATACAGTCCATTCAAGGCAGAAATATGTGGGACTGTTCAACGTTAGCGTTAGCGATTAGCGTTAGCGATTAGCGTTAGCATTGCAAGCTAGCGATTTTTAAAAAGTTTCAGTTAGGAACATGGGTACACATGTACAGGACTGCATAGACCACAAAACAAGACTGTCGTAACTTTTTAATCAATTATTTAAAGCTGAAAGTACTTACATTCATGTGTCTCTCTGGTTGATGCAGCAGCCACACACTGCCTGTGTGTTTTCTAGTGAGGTCGCGTCCACACTAGGTCCGTAGGGGTATACAGCCCTTGATCCATGCCCTACCCCTAGCTCGTAATACGTATTGGACCGGCACTAGGTGCCGCGTGAACGCGCAAAAGGTAGGGGAAGGGCCAAGGGGTAGGGGTAAGGGGAAGGAATGGGATTCAGCCTAAGACTTCCTGTGAAGTATGCTCTCCCTTTTATACCTCAGATTGTCAGACAGCACAACAAGCACTTTAAATATACATGTTTTACAGTTTCTATTTAAGTGTAGTTATGTAACATAGTGTAGTACATATAATGTATTATGCTCCAGTTTTTATGGGTGTTACGGCGAGTATGAGCACCATAGTTTCTATTTTTATGGATGAAATAAACTTAACATGCCATTAAGTTTACTCTTCAGCAGGTGGAGACATTTCTCTTCAGACACTTGCAGCAACAGATGCTTTGTTAAACGTTAACAGACTAGAAATAGACTTAACTAGTTTTAGCTCATCTGCATTCCCCTCCAAGGAAGTCTTTAGTAAAAGACAAAAGACTTATGTGTTATGAAGAGAAACCAGAGTGAGTACAACCATCTGGTCGAGAGCAGCCAAAAAAAACATCGCGGTAAAACTGACTTGGTGTGCCGCTTTCCAAACTAAAATGATAAGAGGCAACTTGGTAGACTCCTTACTGATGTTTATATCTGTACTCACAATGCCCTTTTTTAAAACACCAGCCAATCACAAGTGTTACATGTGAATATTCAATGTGTGACTAATCAGGAAGCTCACTTAAAAGATAGTTACAAGGTCTACCAAATGTTAAACTTTGCAACCCGTAAGTTGTTGGATCCTTGATTGCCACAGGTTCCTAGTGGCGCAGCGGAAGCGTGCTGGGCCCATAACCCAGAGGTTGATGGATTGAAACCATCCTCTGCTTTTTCCTATGCTTTGTATCAGCATGAATATTTCCATGTTTAACAAAGTGTCTGAAGAGAAATGTCTCCACCTGCTGAAGCATAAACTTAATTGCATGACAAGTTTATTTTCATCCATAAATATGAAAACTACAGTACTGATACCTGCTGTAACACCCATAAAAACTGGAGCATTACAAAATAAATATACAGCACTACAGTACAGGTACATAACAAACTGGAGTGTGATGTCATATACTACACTACAGTACAAGTAGATAAATACAGTGAAACTGTAAAACATGTACATTTAAAGTGCTTGTTGAGCTGTCTGATAGCCTGAGGTATAAAAGACCACTGAGCTACATCCCCGGAAGATTTTCAGTTTTTTTTGGATTGTTTTCTGAGATATACTTAAACTTATCTTTATTAATCCTTTTGGGATGACTCCCGCAAGGAGATATAAATATCACTGAATAAAAGAAGAAACTGTGGTAAAACATGTAATGGGAATGTTGTATATGGCTTCAAAACCTATGGTATAAATTATAGTTGAAAGTAACACACTGCTGTTGCCTTTCTGCTGGACAATACAACGTTCACTGCTAATCTTGTGACACAAACTGAAAATAAATGCTGAGAGATGCATTTATGGAGACTGGTGGTATCCAGTAACTATGAGACAACACAAAATTGTTCATGAAAACAAATCCGTAGTTCGGTATTCTGTGATTTGCTACCATTCTCGTTGTCGGCAGGATTGGAACCTGCGCGGGGAGACCCCAATGGACTGCTAGTCCATCGCCTTAACCGCTCGGCCACAACTACCTGCAACTTAGTGCCAGACCTATTGGAACAAATGTTCATAAACTTTTTGATTGGTTATTAGTAGTTACCAGATACAGGCAAAGTGCAAATCGTAGTGCACTTCCTGTCTCTGTGGATCCTCGTGGAGGCAGCTTGATTTATTGATATTCTCCCTTATTTGTACCATAACAGAGATCTAATATTTTATCAAATTGGGTTGGGCGAGTAACCTTTCTGGCTAATCTTCACAAATAAAGCAAGTACCCACAAAATGAAAACTAGTGCAATGGCTGGGAATCAAACCCAGGTGAATTGCTTGGAAGGCAGCTATGCTCACCACTATACCACCATCACTGGGCAATACAATGTTCACTGCAAATCTTGATACACATCTGGGCATTGAGACTGATTTTGCATTAATTACCATAAATGCAAGGAGGTCACGGCAACCCACAACACTGTGCTATTCAAATATGCACTAATCCTTTTCAATTGTTGAGTAAAGCAGGACATGGGTAAAGTGCACCGAGTTTTTAGACACTTGATAAGTTAATCATCCACTTTATGGCCTTTTAATACTCGCTGCATTGTTTCATCTTCTCTTTCAGAATAAGAGCTTCTGCAGCTCTTTGACAGACTGGACAAGGAATACCAGCTGGAGATGCTTGGGATTGAACCCAGGTCCTCATACATGCAAAGCATGCGCTCTACCACTGAGCTACATCCCCTGAATGTTTCTAAATTTCTTTTACTTTTTCTAAGATCATTGAATAAGAGAAGAACGCATATCAGAATCGGAAACTCGGTCAGTGGAGCCATGAAAAGACCCCATGACAATCTACCTGACCATAGCCTTTCAAGTCAGTGACAAATCCAAGCTGCATTTCCTTTTTACCAAAATTCATTTCCAATTTTGGTAAAATGTTTTGCGTCAAAAGTAGTCTGTTGTTCATTATAATCAGACAGCTCAATCTGGCAGTGTTGCCATAAAAACACTACATGCCAAACAAACTACTAGAACATTGCCCTTCTGGTCACTGACTGATCACATTTCCTTGATGCATTAATGCATTTTGTTTGTTTGTTTTATTTGATCCCCATTAGGACAATGAACTGTTCACTGCAAATCTTGCAACACATCTGGTCATTGAGACTGGTTTTTGCATTAATTACCATGAACACAAGGAGATTGCCTTTTAATACTTTTGTCTTTCAGAATAAGAGGTTTTGTAGCTCTTTTACAGACTGGACAATAAACACTTGTTGGAGATGCCGGGGATTGAACCCAGGGCCTCATACATGCAAAGCATGAGCTCCACCACTGAGCTACATCCCCTGAATGTTTCTACAGAAACCCCTACCCGGGTAAAATGTTGAAGTAAACTTGTTTGTTTGTTTTATTTGGATCCCCATTAGCTTCAGCATGAACTAAAAGCTTTTCTTCCTGGGGTCCTACAATCCTTTCTTTGACAATACTCATTATGACATTTCATTACACACACACAGACATAAATTAGAAAACACTAACCATAATTAAATCTTAAAGTTAACGCAATTCATACAAGAAATAAAATAAAAGACACTACTCCGAATAGATAAATCAATTTAAGAAATAAGATAACAAAAGCCCTATAACAAACTAATTTTAAATTACATATTTAATTCCTTTGAAATAAATATGTCTTAAGTGATTTTTTAAACCATACTGAGAGTTGTGTTTGATAGTCGTTGGGAGAGAGTTCCATTCACACATCGCTCTGTACCCGACAGAACGCTAAATTGATTTAGTTTTCACCTTAGGTAAAATAAAACTCCCTCCTACTGCACGCCTCGTTGGATAATGATGTGTCGCAGTACTAAAGGATAGTCTTCTGTTTGAAATAAAAAGTGTTTTGTTTGTTATAACGTTATGTAAAAAACCATTAGCAAATACACAAATCTATTTTTAACTTTAAACCATGAGAGTTGTTCATGCATGTTATCAACATTTGATCTAAACCCACACGAGAGAGCCACACGTGCAGCTTTAGTCTGAATCACTTGTAATTTTTTTACTAGTACTGAGCATTGGAACTGATATGGTACTAGTACTGAGCATTGGAACTGATATGGTACTAGTACTGAGCATTGGAACTGATATGGTACTAGTACTGAGCATTGGAACTGGTATGGTACTAGTACTGAGCATTGGAACTGATATGGTACTAGTACTGAGCATTGGAACTGATATGGTACTAGTACTGAGCATTGGAACTGGTATGGTACTAGTACTGAGCATTGGAACTGATATGGTACTAGTACTGAGCATTAGAACTGATATGGTACTAGTACTGAGCGTTGGAACTGATATGGTACTAGTACTGAGCATTGGAACTGATATGGTACTAGTACTGAGCATTGGAACTGATATGGTACTAGTACTGAGCATTGGAACTGATATGGTACTAGTACTGAGCATTGGAACTGGTATGGTACTAGTACTGAGCATTTGAGCAACTAAATGACAACATAGCTTCACTCCAGATGTAGTGTAGAAATGAGGTGACCAGTATTACAGAGTGGAGCCCTGTGATTGGTTTATGGCTTCCCTAAAAAAATAATGTATGTTGTTATTTGGACGTGGGTTAATAGGAAATTTTTGGCTTATTTATGTAGCATGGAAGCTACCGTTAGCTAACTAGCCAACGGCCGGGCCAACTCACAATCGGACTGAAAATTGTTCTTGAAAAATGCTAATAAACAGTAAAAAAATAACTAAAAATAACACTGCAATATATTTCTTGTCCTGCCTATGCACCACCTGTCTGTACTTTGTATATCACATTGCACTTTTCTGGTTAGACACAACCTACATTTTGTTGTCTTTGTACTTGTACAATGACAATAAAGTTGAATCTAATCTAATTTAAAAAAAAAAGATGGATGTCTTTACAAAAGATCAGTACACTCAAGTATGCACCGTTTGGGACGTCATTTTCTCTAACTCCAGTAACTGTGTGTGCTCAGCAACTTCCTATTATCTAACCCTCTGAGACCTAAGGTCATTTTTATAGCTCATTGTCCGTCTGCTTCTATTTTCTATAAAAGCTTGTAAAACATCAACCCTGGTGTCTCCAGTCAAGATATCAACATCATTTCTTTCTGAACAAACTGGGCATTAGAATATTTGTGCTGCACTGAGGTCACTTGAATGTTAAAAATGGTTGTAGGACCTTAAAGGGAAATGAATCTTCCAGACATGTATTGATATCACACACAGAGCAGTACGAGCTGAGCCAGTCTCCTCTAAAACACTTCTCATATGTCCTGGGAGTCACACTGGGAAGAAATAATCATTAGAATTTATGCAACTATGCTTTTATTTTTAGCTTAATTTATCCAATAGAACCATCTCTACACATCCATGTTTCACTCCCACAGGTGGTTTCACACATGCTAGTCCCTAAATTCACAGTTTATTTTTAAAATGTATTGGTGTTTTTCTCTATTTAAAAATCCCAGTAAAAATCTGTAAAGTTAACAGGAAAATGTATGTAAAATCACAGCTGTTTTTTACAGCGTGTCAAGTCCTGACTGGGAATCAAACCCTGGAAACAGCGGTGAGAGCGCCAAATTCTAGCCACTAGACCATCAGGGAGTCACATCTATCAAATTTATCTTTGTAGATGTGAGTTTCCTTTTCACTTACTGGAATGACTCATATTGTTTTAGGCGAGGAACGGCGCCTGGCTAGAGCTTCAGAAGGCAGGACATGACAGATTACACATCTGTCACATAGTCAGTTTGTATTCTTAAGCTATTGACATTATTGCCCTATTGTCCTGTTCAGTTTTAATCTCAGATGGCATCTAAGGCTAAGAAGCATCGTGCCATGGGGGACGATGAATGGCTGTCCCGGCTGAGGACGTTTGCCGCTACAGGGGTTTTGCCTACTGATGCTGGGATGCTATGTGTATTAGAAAACTAATGTGCAGACAGCCACACCTGCTGCTGCAGCTGGCCCAGCTCCGTCAACTGCTACTGACCCTGCTGCTCCAACTGCTGCTGACCCTGCTGCTCCAACTGCTGCTGCACCCTCTGCTGGTCGAGTGCAACCCAAATTAAACCTTGAAATGGTACCCAGCATTAGTATTCAATGAAACATATAAACAGAATCAATGCAAACAGTAGCTTTGATTCCATGTATATTGCTGTGACCTGTACAACTCTATGATCATTTACTGTAACTTGTGACATTCATCATTCCCCAGTTATTCAAACCACGGTTAGGTGGCTCACAGACTGCAACACTGAAGCCCAACCTCAGTGAGGCCAGGAAACCTTCTCAGGTATGATGCCACATGTTGGTTAATTATAATGAATTCTGTTAATAATGCATGTCTCTCTCTTTATCTGTCTGTCTCTTTCTCTAACCCCCAACCAGTTTAGGCAGATGACCGTCCACCCTGAGCCATGGTTCTGCTCGAGGTTTCTGTCTCTTATAAGGAAGATTTTTGCCACCGATCGATTTATGTGCCAAAAATAGAGCTTGGGCATTCCTCGTTAGTATAATGGACAGTATCTCTGCCTGTCACGCGAAAGATCGGAGTTCGATTCCCTGACGGGGAGGGTTTTCTACTAGCTTAGGCCTCGAGGAAGTCCTGGCAAAACGCGTTGGACTACTCATGAGGAGAAAGCAGGCCTTGGCTCAGCATGGGAGGAGAACCCCTGACCCCTGAATTGTCAAGCAATGGAAGGAGCACAACTCTTGGATGTGAACTACACACCTCAAGGCGCAGCAGGAGGTGGGAAAGTTTCAAGTCTGTGCACTTTAGAATGCCTCTTATGCTCTTTGCAGATGAGGTGGTTCTGTTGGCTTCATCAGGCAGTGATCGACAGCGCCCACTGGGGCAGATTAAAGTCCAGTGTCAAGCAGTCGGCATCTGAAGCTCTAGCCAGGCGCCATTCCTCGCCTGAAACAATATGAGTCATTCCAGTAAGTGAAAAGGAAACTCACATCTACAAAGATAAATTTGATAGATGTGACTCCCTGATGGTCTAGTGGCTAGGATTCGGCGCTCTCGCCGCCGCCAGGTTTCTATTCCCGGTCAGGGAATGTTTATAAACTTTACAGATACAGGTGTCACATTTGAAAGAGTAACTTCCTGGACTTGTTTTTGGTTAATTTAGATTTGTCGAATTCTTCCTCATTAGTTTAACGCTAGAACCCCAACACTTTTAAAGAGTATCATTTCCTTTAAATTAAACCCCTAACAGCAGATGTATCCTTTTGTCATCATTGATGGGTCATAAAGACTTCTTCTGCCTCTATCTCAATAACAATCCTTTTCCTTTTTTCAAGCAGTAACTAAACCCCTGACCAACATTTTTTACCTGAAAACCAATGTATGTGAGTGTCAAGTAGTGGTCTAGTGGCTAGGATTCGGCGTTCTAACTACTATTTCTCTTCCTGCTTCTTACAGTGTAGACACTGCTGCCTGCCTCTGCTTGCATATTTTTGCTGATAATCTTGCTTTTCCTCTGAGAGAAACTATGAGCAGTGGCTCTTGGATACTTATAAATCACTGGACTATACATTTATTGTAGACATAGTAGGCTATTGCCATATTTTAACATTTCTCTGCGTGAGTGTGGCCTACCAATAGCTCAAGCCTGTCCTACAGTGACTGTAGCAAAAGCTATATAGTCCAATATAATCAGAAAGCTCAATGTGGCAGTGTTGCCATAGAAATACTACATGCCAAACAAACTAGGGAAAAAACTGGGAAAAAATATGAGGAACAATGAGCAGGACATGACTCTCCTTGTTCATTGGTCTAGGTTTATGATTCTCGCTTAGGATGCGATAGGTCCTGGATGAGACTACTTTGCATAGAAGTGGACGCATGGATTGAATAATCTAGTTTATTTAATTGAATGTGATGTAAAAGAGAGTGTCATCCGCAAGGCAAATTCATCACAAAACTACTATCACATTTCTTAGTGGCAAAATAAAGTCGGTTTCGGTAAATACATTTGGTAAAAATATTTTGTATGAAATGTTTCCTGTCGTAAAATATAATCAGAAAGCTCAATCTGGCAGTGGAGCCATAAAAACACTACATGCCAAACAAACTACTTAACAATTGCCTTTCCAGTCACTGACTGATCACATGTACTTGATGGAAAATTGCTAATGAGATGTTTTTACGTGGCTCTTTGGTCTAGCGGTATGATTCTCGCTTTGGGTGTGGGAAGTCTGGGGTTCAACTCCCTTCGAGCCCTAACAGCAGGAGCTGTTACAACCCTAATCTGTAATTTAAAATCCAGTTTATCATTAAATTAGCCCAGATTAGGAGCAAGCAAAATTGTATTAGAGCATGTTGGCAATTTTTCATATCCTGCTTCAACTGCACGCAACAGAAAAAGCTGGGAAAAATATTAAGAACAAACGAGGAGGACATGACTCTCCTTGTTCATTGGTCTAGGTTTATAATTCTCGCTTAGGGTGTGATAGGTCCTGGATGAAGTGGTATGATTCTCGCTAGAAAGCTTATCTGAGTTGATTACAGTTACAAAATGTGCAAGTTCATTACAATTCTGCTATCATGTTTAATAGAAAACTCAAGTTTGAATGTTTGTAAAATGTTTGTGTCAAAAGTAGTCTGTTGTAAAATATAATCAGAAAGATCAATCTGGCAGTGGAGCCAAAAACACTACATGCCAAACAAACTACCTGACCATTGCCTTTTGATTCACTGACAGATCACAGCCACATTTCCTTGATGGAAAATTGCTGTTTCATGACTCGTTGGTCTATGGGTATGATTCTCATGTTGGGTGCAATGGGTCCCGGATGAGACCACTTTGCACAGAAGTGGCAGCATGGATTGAATAATCTGGTTTATTTATTGAGTGTGATGGAAAAGAGTGTCATCAGCGTGGAAAATTCATCACGATTTTACTATCACTTTTTATTGATTTAGTTTTCACTTTAGGTAAAATAAAACTCCCTCCTACTGCACGCCTCGTTGGATGATGACGTGTCGCAGTACTTAAAGGATAGTTTTCTGTATAAAGTAAAAGGTGTTTTGTTTGTTATAACATTATGTAAAAAAAAACACAAATCTATTTTTAACTTTAAGCCATGAGAGTTGTTCATGCATGTTATCAACATTTGATCTAAACCCACACGAGAGAGCCACACGTGCAGCTTTATTCTGAATCACTTGTCATTTTTTCATATTAATTGCTGAAGTGCTGGACCACACCACTGAACAGTAATCAAGATGTGAAAAAAACAAAACCTGAAGAACATTTTTACGTATCTGTGGTGTGAAGATGTTTGCCCACCTTTTAATAACTGACCAGGTGTTGCCCATTTTAGTTACCAGCTTCTGAATGTGTTTGTCCCAACACAATCTCTTGTCAATTATCACACCCAAAAGTTTAGCCTCTTCTCTTTGCTCTAGAGAAGTTTTCTCTATACTGAGTTCAAGTTTCGATTTGGAACTTTAAAAAAAAACGTTGTTCCAACCACTAAACTAGTAGTTTTAGATCCATTGAGATCAGTTTGTTACTCCTGATCCAGTCCACCACTGACTGTAGCTTTCTCTGTAGTTTAGTATTTAGATCACCAATATCAGTTCCTGATAAATATATAGTAGACTCATCAGCAAACATTGAAATGCTCGCTTTATCTAAAACAGATGGGAAATCATTAGTAAAGATTGTGAAGAGGAGTGGCCCAAGACAACTTCCTTGAGGAACTCCATGTTCCACAAGCCTGAAAAACTTCCATTAAAGTAAAATAATTGTCTCCTATCAGTCAAATAACCCTCCATCCATAATAATGCGGTTTGTGAAAAACCATAATATTCCTGTTTTTTTTTCATGTAAGTTGTGGTCAATTATATCAAATGCTGCAGTAAAATCAAGCATCACAACACCTGTTATTCTTCTCTCGTCCATATCCTTAAACCAATCATCAACCATCTGAGTCAGGGCAGTGGCAGTTGAGTGTTTTCCTCGGTATGTATGCAAGCTGAAAAACTGTAATTAAATTATTTAAAAAATAAAACTGAATCTGTTCATAAACAATTCTTTCCATTATTTTACAGAGAATTGGTAATAAGCTTATTGGTCTACTGTTTGATCCAGAGAAAGGCATTTTCTTATTCTTTGGTATTGGCACAACTTAACATATCTTCCATGCTTGCAGACATATATTTTCCATAAAACACATATTAATTATATGAGCAATAGTAGGAACAATGATTGAAACTATTGGCTTAATCCACTTATATTCAAGATAGTCCACACCAGGTGGTTTATTTTACAATTCATCAGAAGCTACATGTTTTACTTTCCATGATCTTATTTATCAAGGTTTTTGACAAATCCGTGTTGTGTATCTGTGTAGTATTTTTAAGATTATTTATTTTATTTATGAAATAATCATTGACACAATTTGCTATATCACTTGGTTTAGTAAGAAAATAACCTATATTTATATACATATATATATATATCTAAAAGCTCTATCTCTGTAGGGACCCATCCGATAATGTTGTCACACACTTAGAATAATAATCTGAGTCTTTCAGCACTTTTAGTGGAAACGTTCTTTTATCAAGGAGTTTAAACACAGAAACGGCAAGAAGGACAAATCAACCATATCAAGTCTCAAATAATCAGCATGAGGCCTCGTTTAATTTCTTTTATTTTAACGACAAAACAATAACTTGAGAGCGAACAATTAAAAATGGCCAACTTCTAGTTTGTTGGTAATGATGAGAGGACCAATTTACACAAATATTTCTAAACCCACTATATAAGGGCGACAAAAATGTTTTCCTAAAATAAAAATTACAATGACTTTCTGTCAGCCAAAAACAAGATGTATGTTTCTAGAGATGAGAAGAAAGTTTTTACAAAATCAAAAAGTTTCAAACATGTCTACGTTTTCCAACCAAAACATCTTTAAAAGTCTTAATGCTTCTCCTTTGGCCCTTCTCCTTCCCACTGTGGGTACATTGTGGTTAGGGTTGGGTACCGAAACCTGGTGCTAGTACGGCACCGGTGCCTTAACACCCGGTCGGACCGAATAGTAACGGGGATTTGGGGGCCTCATTTCGGTGCTACTGAAATACCAGCGCTGCCTTTTTCCATCTAGTGGTTGTTTTTGTCATTTAGCAGCAATTTACTGGAGAAATGTGTTATTACATTTTTTTTAACATTTAATTTGGACCATATAGAAATAAACAAGCGGTTCTTAAATGTTGCTGACTGTCTTGTTGTGCTCCTTTTTTTTTTTTTTTTTTTTTTTTTTTTTTTTTACATGGAGAGAAGATCAGAATATAACAACACAGCTATCAGGGCATGAGGAGGAGGAAACAGCTTGGCTCTGAAACAGGTTCACAACGAGGCAGTGTGAATGCGCTGGTGTTTTTTAAGGGTACTACTCTGAGAAAAGGTTTTCCCACATTGTTCACACCAGTACGGCTTCTCTCCAGTGTGAATGAGCTGGTGAGTTTTAAGATGACTACTCTGAGAAAACATTTTTCCGCATTGTTCACACCAGTACGGCTTCTCTCCAGTGTGAGTGCGCTGGTGAGTTTTAAAGCTACCACTATGAGAAAAAGTTTCCCCACATTGTTCACAGCTGTACGGCTTCTCTCCAGTGTGAATGAGCTGGTGAGATTTAAGGGCATCACCACGAGAAAAAGTTTCCCCACATTGTTCACAGCTGTACGGCTTCTCTCCAGTGTGAATGTGTTGATGTCTTTTCAGGGCACTCTGTTGTGTGAAAGCTACCCCACATTGATCACAGCTGTAAGGCTTCTCTCCAGTGTGAACTCTCTGATGAATCTTTAAATATCCTGATGTGAAGGATCTGTCACACTGCTGACAGCAGTGACGTCTGACTCCTCTTCCTCTATGTTTCTATCAACAGAGAAAAACCAAGAGAGTGAGTTAGTGAGGTGCCATGCTGTAGAGCTATCTTAAACTAGAAACAACATTTAGAACATGTCTATGGAACATTGTTTGACTGACGCAATACTTTTCTTAATTATCTGCCAACATCACTATTATGGAGTTGCATTATGGGAAATGTAACATCCAGTGTTGGTTAGTTAGTAGATAAATGAACTACTTTTGATCAATTTATGTGTGGCTTCCATTTTGTTGCCAGCCTTTTAGCCAGCTGTTTAGTAACAAATGGGGGATCACCCGGGATTTTTTGTGTCCCGGGAAAGTTGTAAATATAACATTTTCCCACAGATTTTTAGATTTCACTGGTCTCTGTAGGGGTTACTGTGTTGTCTTCCTGTTGCTGGAACAGCTCTACTCCAGTAAAGTAAATTGGAACCATTGTCCCTGATAGGCATTAGCAATGAGGGGCACCAGTTGACCTTTGACCTTTTGTTTTAGGTTGTCGTTTTTGCTAAATCAAACTTGTATAGCCAGCAGTATTGCAGCATCACTGATGCTTATGACAAACACAGGCCAAACCAACAGTCCTGACATGCATGCTGCTCATTCTGTGGAATTGAATCTGTAATTGAAAGGAGCATGTTTACAATAATAGCAGTGTTGTGTTCAATTAGTGAGCTGATTGATTCTGTGAAGAAACAGGTGTCAGTTATGGTCCATATTTAATCTATATACTGTATATATACATATTTAAGGAAGGAAGCACATATTGTGCATGCTGGTTATAGTGCATTTCACACTAAATTACTAAAATGGCTCGTTCCAGACATTGCTCTGAGGAACAGAGGACTTTGATTAAAAAATTTGTATGAGAGGGGAAAACAGATAAATAAGTTCAGAAGATTATAAGCTGCTCTGCCAAAATGATTTCAAATGCCTTGAAATGGCATCCAAAGCCTGACCGACGTGGGAAACAACCAAAGGACACATTGGCTGGCCAACGGAGAAATGGAGCAACATCCTGGGGACTGATGAGAGGGAAACTGTTCTTTTTGGGTCTAGGAGCCGCAGACAGTTTGTCCTCCGACCCCCCTACAATGAAATCAAGCCCCAGTCCACTGTGAAGACAGTAAAGCATGCTGGTTATGGGATGTTTCTCATACTGTGGTGTTGGGCCTGTTTATCACGTACCAGGGATCGTGGATCAGTTCCAATACATCAGAATACTTGAAGAGGTCATGTTGCCTTATGCTGAAGAGGAAATGCCTTCGAAACGGGTCTTTCAACAAGAAAAGGACCCAAACACACCAGGAAGGAGCAAAGTCTTGGTTCCAGATGAACCAGATTGATGTTATGGAGGGGCCAGCGCAATCCCCGGACCTCAATCCCAGAGAACACTTGTAGGGTGACATCATAAATGCTGTTTCTGAGCCCAAACCCAGTAATTCAGAGGAATTATGGGATGTAGTTCAATGGTCCTGGGCTGGAATACCTGTTCACAGGTGACTCCATGCAACACAGATATGAAGCAGTTCTCAGAAATAATGGTTATATAACTAAATACTAATGCTGGGATTCAAACCCTGACACATTTTTCAGTTTATACAGTAAACATTTGAGTTTGTAAAGAAAAATGCAAATACTGCTAATATTCCTTTGTCTTCTCTTCCTGTAAAGGTAGAACGCAAACTTGATCCATGTTGGTCATGTTCTGATTTGGAAATGAACGGCCAGTGTTCCCAATGCATTTGAATTATGGAATTAAAAGCTATTCTAAGGATTTGGAGCATTATTCACTTCTTTAAAAACAGCTGTTATTCTGAGCACAACTGTATGTAAAGGTTTTGCATACAAAGGTGTAATGATTGGTTGAAAGGGGGGTGGCCTAAAACCGGTCCGGTCTAGACCTGCTCTTTATCAATATGGAAAGCTAAAAGAGAAAACTGATGTTGTGATTTAGCACTATATAAATAAAACACAATTGAACTTGGACTCTTCCTTCTGGAGTACCCTCTTTCCTTCACCCACCTCCTCCCTGACACCTTTCCTCTTGCCCTCCTTCTTCTTCTTCTCCTCCTCCTCGTGTTTCTGCATGTACTCAGTGATAAGGTCCAGGTCCAGGTTGTCTTGTGGCTCCCATGTGTTCTCCTCACTGGAAAGGTGAGTGCAGACAGAAGAACATCTCCTCACACTTTGTTTTTTAGGAAATACATTCTCACTCTAATTATCATTCCTATTATTCCTTTTTTCTATTTCTAAGGTTATTTGTGGGTCTGCAACTTAGAGTCAAATTACAAAACTTTCAACTCTCAGTGCATGATACCATGCTGACACTTATTTGCAATATGTAAATATATTATATATCTCAGGACCAAGAACTCAAAGTATTAATATTCTAGACTCATACTTACTCTGAGAACCCCTTCCATTTCAGCAGAAACTCTACTCTTCCCTTCACCACTCTGCGGTCCAAAACCTCCTCCACCACATGCTCCTCTTCCTCCTTCACTGCTGCTGCAGGCTGCTCCTCCTTTACTGCTCCGGTCGCCAGCTTGCCGTCTGCTGAAGGTGCCTTTGGTAGACCCAAGGGGGGGGGGGACATACAGAGATAATGATACAAGGGTTAGAAGAACTAATGGGAGGTGTGAGTGAATTCTAGCTGACCATGTTTTACTAGATTCAAATCTTCTTGTCCCTAGTTTTCTTCATGACAACACAGAACGTGTGTATGTGTGTTTTTTTTAACAAATCTTTTTATGAATGTTTCTGGTAGATTTCTGCAATGTAACTGAGTGAATACCACATTATGATGTGATATCTCTTGCAGGATCAGCCACCGTCACCCTATCCTACTGTACAACTCCACAATGTCTCTGACTGGAGGACTGTGCTCACTCTAAGGGTCCCTGCAGTGGTCAGACTGGATGGGCAGCCAGAACACCCAGATTTCATTCAGCAATATGTTCTAAAATTGTCTGAAGTTGGCGACCAGCCTCTACCTGTTAATGTGACCGGGGTAATCAACATTTTAACTTGATCAACAGCAGCAATGCCTCCACCATTCAGCTGTCCTAAATGCTCTCCAAGAGTCTTCACACTGGTGGAGTTAACCCAGCACATCGGACTTGTCCATGCACATGAGCCACATTTTGCCATAACGTGTGGCAAAGTCTTTCCGATGATATATTTACAGGAAGCATAAAGACATTATAGCGAGACGAGCCATTGCTCATTATATGTTCATAAATTGAAAGATAAATAGTGCTATTGTATTTATTCTTTGCTATTGTTGACTGTTCTCTTGTTTTTGACATGGCAGTATGAAGATGTTAATAAAATTTATTTAAATGTTTTTTTATATTGGACATGACATCCTAAAAACATTTTTGCATTTTATTTTGGGGTGTTACATGTTATGTTTGAGATCCTGTGAATGAAACATTTCCATTTTAAGGACTAAAATAAATGTTTAAAAGTCACTTCATTGTTTGCATTTTTTTTTTTCACTTAAGGAGTTTTGACACGAGCAAGCATTTGGGTGAACAGTGGCAGACACCAGGGCCAAGCCAGGAAGGTTATATGATAGGAGAACACTGACCTGAACACAACTGCTATCAGAGGCCCAGTCTGCTGCTGGTCTTCTGGGGACCTTGTTGTTCCGTTGCTCGTGGTCCTGGTTGTCCTCCTCCATTCGTCTCTGGTCCTGAAGTCCAGCAGATCTCCACTGTGGCTTCTTACACCGGGAATAAATCTAAAGGGAAAACATGGACTTTGGAGTTAACACACACACAACTTTATTAGGTCATTTCCCCTCACACTGCTACGGTGGCCCGCACGGTTCCACACACACCCACACACACACACGCACACACACGCACACACACACGCACACACACACGCACACACACGCACACACAAGCTGGAGGAGCTGACGGCGCTGACCCGGCTGCAGAGGGAGTAGCGGGGGTGCAGCCTCATGTGCTTCACCGAGGCATGGCTGTGTGAACGTTTGCTGCTGCAGCTACAGATTAGATTCACACTGTTGTCTCTCAACTTCAAAACCAGCACCCCCATTCCCTCCTCCTCATCTCCAGGGACTTCAATCATGTTTCCCTGTCCTCTGCTCCCCCCCTCCCCCTTCACCCAGTATGTTAAATGCCACACCAGGGTCGTCACAACTTTGGATTTACTGTATGCAAACATCAAAGATGCATACACCCCCCCCCGCTCGGCCGCTCAGATCACAACCTGGTTCCAGACTACCCCCCTGTGGGGACCAAACAACAACCTGTGAAGAGGCTTGTTAAGCAGTGGTCTGATAAGGTCAGTGATAGGCTCAGAGACTGCTTTGAAACTACAGACTGGGAAGCACTCTGCCCCCCCCGGCACCGACAGCATGACCCAATGCATCACAGACTATATCAACTTCTGTGTGGAGAACACTGTGCCCTCCAAGTTGGTCCAGTGTTTTCCCAACAACAAACCCTGGGGGACCTCTGAGATTAAGGCCCTGCTGAATAAGAAGAAGAGGGTCTTTGCATCAGGGGACAGAGAGGAGCTGCACAGAGTCCAGAAGGAACTCCGGCTCAAGATCAGGAGGGGGAAGGTCATCTATGGGAGGAAATTAGAAAAGAGTCTGGAACAGAACAAGACCAGGGACGTCTGGAGAGGGCTGCAGAACATCTCAGGCCACAGCAGAGGGGGGGGGGGGGGGGGGGGGCCAAGCCAACTGAGACCAGGACTGGGCAGATTAGCTGAATCTGGTTTTAACAGATTGGACTCTGCCTCCTCGCCCTCTTCAACCCCCCCCCCCTCTTTCACACCTCCCCTAACCTACTCCCCCCCAGCCTGCCACCTTCAACGACCCACAACATCAATAATACAACAAGCCCACCAGCCCCTCCTCCCCCTGCTCAACACACACACAAAAGCTACAACACACACACACAAAAGCTCTACATTACTGCCTTGCCTTGCATCACACACACAAATGCTACAACACACACAAAAGCTACAACACACACACACACAAACGCTAAAACACACACACAAACGCTACCACCCACACACAAACGCTACAACACACACACACAAAAGCTACAACACACACACAAAAGCTACAACACACACACAAAAGCTACAACACACACACACAAAAGCTACAACACGCAGACACAAGTTACAATACACACAAAAGCTGCAACACACACACAAAAGTTACAATACACACAAACGCTACAACACACACACAAACGCTACAACACACACAAAAGCTACAACACTGGCGTGTAAAGGGCAGTTATCAAAGTGTTTACCTGAGTGTGTGCGGGTTCACCTGGAGCTCTGTCTTCTTAAAACTCACTAATAACAAAGAACACAGCTATCCCGCCGCCAGCCCGAGATCACAGTGAAGCAACGAGACTTCCGGTTTTCTCCAAGTCAGGGTTTTTCAGAATAAAGTTCAAAATGAAAGAAGGTCGCCGCCTGGAGGCCAGGAGGGGAACAACAGCTCCACATTCACTTAATGAATCAGAGGTGGATTGGGACTGAGGACAATTACTCAAGTACTGGACTTAAAGCCCATGTTGCAAGTTAACCACCACTGTTGATTATTGGGTACAAAAAGCACTCAAGATATGCATAACATTTTTAAAAATGTCTCCAAATAGTTTTAAAAGTTAGTTTTTGGTCATTTTTGGTGTTCGCGGGTTTATTAAGTCAATTCGGCGATGACGTCCCACTGGGGAGCAAAGTCTCAGCCTGGCACTAGAACTATGGAGACTGACTGGGATGAGGAAGAGGAGGAAACGCCAGCAGCCGAATAATTACCAACTGCCAGATGTGAGAGGGCAAATGAGGAATTGTCACGATTGTGGGGAAGTCTCCTTTATTTATCTCCTTCATTTATCTCCTTTATTTATCTCCTTCATTTATCGCCTTCATTTATCGCCTTCATTTATCGCCTTCATTTAGCAACGCAGCAGTGCACACAGAAACTGATGAAAACTGATTTTTTGCATGTTCGTGGGGAAATGCACCATTCATGTTTTACTGTCAATGTTTAAAATCCTGTTAGACATGTTAATTTTTGACACATAGAGATTTTAAACTGGATTCAGTCACAGATGCTTTGTCATGGATTTGAGTGACAGCGAATATGTAGTAAACCTTAATATATCTACATGTATTTACTGTGGCACCAAGACTGTGAAGTGCGCTCTATCACTGAGCTACAGCCCCTGATGAGTCAGAAATGCCCTCCAGGGGGTCCTGTGTTTTCACATTAACAAGAGTGGGAAGTGTGTTCATCCACATTGTAGTCCTACGATAGCTCAGTTGGTAGAGCGGAGGACTGTAGAAGCATAAAGCTGAAATCCTTAGGTCGCTGGTTCAAATCTGGCTCGAAGGAGCACTCTTTTCAAGAGTTTCCCTTCACAGATCAATAAAGTGTTTCTGATTATGATGTAGAGATGGACAGACGACCCAAAAGCATAATACTTCTTGCCAAGACAGAACAAGAAAAAAAGAAGAGGTGGGGGAGACAGAATTAAGTCCTGACAGAATAGAGAACTACAGACAGAAGATGTGAAATAGTGCCAAGTGTGAACAGAAGAATTGGAAAAAAACTAGCTCCTCCTTTCTCCTGTTTTGTACGTAAGTTTTACAAAACAAAATATAACTTTCCCCGAATCCCTCAGTTAAATCACAGTCAATATTTGTCTCACAAACCATCTCAATGTCCAATTTAAATAATTTATCCAACAGAATTGAAACTTTAACTTACCCCCGCTGTTTGAAATTGCTTCCTTGTCGTTTGGATTTCAGAGTGGAATCAGTGAGCCCTCCTTGGTGGGAAAATGCAAAGACATAACAAATTCAGTTGTCTCCTACAAGGAGAAGACACAGAGGAAAGATACAGAAGTCATATACTCTGAGAGGCATTGGACATCTTATTATGAATAATTAATATGAAAATCATTGGTTAAATGTAGTTTTTCATTACAAGTTACAGTTTGAAAAATGGAAAAGAATTGTTATTGAGATAGAGGCAGATGAAGTGTTTATGACCATCAATGATGACAAAAGGATACATCCGCGGTCGGGGGTCTAATTTAAAGGAAATGGTGCTCTTTAAAAGTGTTGGGGTTCTAGCGTTAAACTAATAAGGAAGAATTTGACAAATCAACCAAAGACAGGTCCACAAACTTATTCTTTCAAATCTTACACCTGAATCTCTCAAGTCCTGACCATTCCCTGACCGGGAATTGAACCCGGGGCGCGGCGGTGAGAGCGCCGAATCCTAGTCACTAGACCATCAGGGAGTCATATGTTTCAATTTTATCTCTGTAGATGTGAGTTTCCTTTTCACTTACTGGAATGACTCATATTGTTTTAGGCGAGGAATGGCTCCTGGCTAGAGCTTCAGAAGGCAGGACATGACAGATTACACATCTGTCACATAGTCCGTTTGTAGTCTTAAATACCAAGTCTCTTGCTGTTCCTTGACTAGTTGGCCCCCCCGACTTTGCATCGCTCCAGGTAAGTAGAAAACAATCTGTTATGCACCTTTGCATTGCACTAAAATGTCAAAATTTGGACCAGAATCCAACAATAACATTACTTGAGACTCACATACTGTAAGTCATTTATTTAGCTAAGCGTTCAGAGGATGTGGGAACAAGCAAGTCAAGAACAGGTTTTGAAGGACTTGACACAGACAGTGAATACAGCAGTAGATATGTCTACTGTGTACAAACACATGGTAACTTTACATGTGTTGACAATGAAGATGTTCACAAAACACTTTACTAACAATTGCGTTTTACACGCACATTCATGTCCTCCTTAATATAAAGTACTGCTAAGTTCTTTATTCCCAGTATCATGTCTCAGACATTAGTTCCAGATGAAAATGCTGGTGGTCAGAAGTGGGATTTGAACCCACGCCTCCAGTGGAGACTGCGACCTGAACGCAGCGCCTTGGACCGCTCAGCCATCCTGACTGATTCAGCATGTATCCAGTTGGACATGTCTCAAAAAATTATGATATAGTAAATTAAACATGTCATGATATAGTAGGTTCTCAGTCTAATGTCATAGTTAACAAGGGAAGGTTTCTCAACTGTCAGTCCAAATATATGGGCGTTCATGGAGACATGGAAGAAAGTCACCAGGGTGGCAATGTGCTTGACAATGGCAATACATTGCACGGGATGTGAAGGCAATTTGCAATACAGGCTAAATCCTATGGTGGGAATCAAGATCCACCAATGTTTCTGTCCACAATGTCCACCTGAATCCAGAAATGTCCCTGCCAGATGAGAAATAGACTGACAATTGGGTCAACATTGTGTAATTATCTTCAAAATGTCCAACTGAGTCCACAAATACACCTACCTGATGGGAAATAAACTGATAACTGTCTTCATGGTCTAAACGTGTCAAATATTGCCGTACAATGCCCACATTGAGTCCAGATGTGTCCGTTTTGGTTCCTGATCCATGCTTTTACCCCAAAAGTGCACAACTAGGCCAAGGGCAACTGGACTTGGAAAAAGGTCCTCCACAGAAGTTTTGTCTCTCATCCAACAGACTTCTTTAGTTGTTTTTTTACACAGAAAGGGTGGCCACAGTGCCCACTCCCCTACCTCACAATTGAAAGCTGTGGGGAAAGGGGGGTTCCAAAGCTAATAGACCATTCAACAAGCAGTTCTGATGCACTATACTGGCCCATTCAGGATGAGCACTGTATACTCTGACTGCAGCAACACAAGTTCAAATTTCAGTGATCCCTAATTTTTATGGTGATTACGAGACTGAATGCAAAGTGTGTATCCCCCACGTAACTCAAAGCCTATCACTTCCAGTCAATACTGTCAAATTTGGAGCTCCTTCTGATTACATTAATGACCACATTATTCAAAATTAAGCTGAGCATGGAGGAGGATTCCTCCCTAACGGCCGCTCTGCTCTGCTCCGTGCCCCCGCTGTCCGGTAATAGTTAAAGCAGATAAAAACCTAAAGAACACTCAAAAGCTTCAATATAAAACTTACTTAAGAAGCTTCTTCATGTTCAAGAGAAGATCTGTTTCCAGCCAGACTATGAATTGATTCATGAAATCCCTGTTATTAATATGTAGCCAGTTGTTGTGTCTCGGCGCCAGCTGTTGCTAGAAGTATTATGCTTTTGGGTCGTCCGACCATCTCTACATACGTATGCAACTCCCATTCTTGTGAATGTGACAACACAGGACCCCCTGGAGGGACTTTCTTCAAATTTTGCAAAAACATTCATATGAACTCGCGAACCAAAATCAATTGATGAGATTTTGGAGGTCAAAGGTTCAATGTCAAAGTGACTGTCTCCTCATGTCTGTCCATCCGATTCTTGTGAATGCAATATCTCTGAATCATGATACAACTGCTGGAAAAGTTCTTGACAGCACCATGAAAAGTAGGTAAATCATGTTCATTTTGACAAATCGACATTCACTACCCTGTCAAGAACCTGTAGTAATGTTGACTTTCCAGTTCTGGATGGGCTACCTGGTTGTGTATGGTTTGTAGGGACTGCATATGTTTTTGGCCTTGAAAAATAGACATGGAAAGCATAGCTAGAGTCCAAACCAAGATGCTACCATTCTGTTTCTGGAGGAAGACAAAAGTTTCTAACCACGAAGGGACTTGAAACCTCAATCTTCTGATCCGAAGTCAGACGCCTTGTCCATTAGGCCACGTGGTTGCAAAAAAAAGTAATATTTCCAAATCTGAATTTTCATGGTTTAGCTGAAAATTAGGAGTGAGGTAACATTTGTAAAAAGACAGACTAATTAGGTGGCCAAAGGAAATAGATTGAATGCTAGGCACATCAGTTACCTGTGACTCATATTTGCACTTGCTGACAACCTTACAACTGTATGTTTTTGGCCTTGCTACAAAAGACATGGAAAGCAGAGCTGTAAAGATTGAGACTTGTTTTTGCGTTAATAGCCGATTTGTGCATCCAAAAGGTGGATATAGATGATCGTGGGCGTAGGGTTTGGCAATTTTAGTACCCAGTAGTACCAGTTTGTGCAATAACATTTGGTGTTCTCAGGCAATGTGCAAATTATGGTCTACCCTCCTGTTGTCCAGAAGACAGTGATCATGGCAACAGCTTAATGGTCTTCATTTACTTGCACTTTAATTTGTAGTTCAGGAGATTGTTTTTTCCACAGCCCTTTGTTTTTGAAGCCTGTGTAGCTCAGTCGGTAAAGCATCAGACTTTTAATCTGAGGGTCCAGGGTTCAAGTCCCTGTGCAGGCATAGAGCTGCACCTTCAGCTAAAAGAATTGTGGCTGTTTTTCAAGCAGGTTATGTATCATAACAATGTTGCTGGTAAGTCTAAAATGAACAATGGGCAACCAAGCACCTGTACTCCTCTCCCTGCTGTCTAAGGACTACCACTCTCAAATAATTCCTTTTGTTGTATCAATCTCAGAAATAACCAAAGAAGTTCTTTCATGTACTAGTTCCAGTATTCAACCACCTGAATGTCAATGTAATTTCAGCATCAGTTGTGTTTTTTTTGTTTTTAAAACACTTGCCTCGTGTAAGGGTTGAACTCACGACCTTCAGATTATGACACAATTATTTGTACTTCTACTTGAGTACGCGCATTGAGTACTTTTGCCACCTCTGACGGTCATTGGTATGCAGGACACTTGATGTAAAACAAGCAAATACATAAGGCCCCACCCAACAGTTTTGTGATACGTGGCGTGCAACTGTATGTCAATGATCAAGCTTGTTAATGTGACCAAGAAACCAACAGCAAAATGACTGATACATCATCAATTCCTAAATTTTCTTGGATACCAAATATTTGAATTCAAAGTCAGAATCCAATTGACATGGAAGACCAATACAATGCACGTCCAGCTTCTACATTTCCACATGAGTCAGCTTCCCCAATTTCTGAGTAACAGGAAAATATCCTGATAAGCAGTCATGTGCAGCTCAACCTCAAAAAGGCATAAAGCAAATGCTTGTGGCTTAAAGATCGAGCTCCCGCTCATAAAACATCAGACAGGAGCAGTCTCTGTGGCGCAATAGGTCAGCGCAGTCGGCTGTTAACCGAAAGGATGGTGATTCAAGTCCACCCAGGGATGTTTGTTGCTTGTTGCAACTCTGGGATTTATCCTTCTGCAGAAGACCATAGAGCAGCCCAAAGATAACCCAAGTGGCCTTACCTCTATCAGAAGGTACAGTTCTGCAAACCATATACTGTACATATTAATCTTTACAATCATTTGTATGCAGGTCACTTGATGTAATACAAGCAAATACATAAGGCCAGACAGATACAAAAAGTGAGAGAAAAGAAAAAGAGACTAGCTGTCTAAAGGATAACCAGTTGAGATTTTGTGCATCTTTGAGAACTGTAAGTCATAAAACTGATGTTGTCAGTTCATTTAACACTAGAAGTGCCTGGATTTCATAACTACTAGAACTGCCGTGAGCGGTCATTTTGACCGCAAGATTCTAAACTCTATAATCTGTCATGATAAATACCTAATTGCAATTTTAATGCAGGTATTGTGTTAGGATATCTTTAGAAAAACAAAATAACACCAAAATGTAAAATTTTGCGTGTTTAATTATACACTTGAGTTGCCCAGGTGTTTCAATAATTCATATCATGGCATAGTAAAACGTAATTATTCCATTCACATCTGTAAAATATGTTGTGTAAATTCATTCAACATAACTTATAACATGCAAATAACACCTAAAAGTATCTTATTTGAACATTTATAACCTAACCTAACCTGTCACTGATCCGTGTTGGTGTCTGCTGTGGTGTGCCCCGCTGCTCGGACCGCGCCCCGCTCCCTTTCCTCCTCTAAACTCGTGTCTCAGCTCCTCTGCCAGTTCTGTCTGAACTTTCTCCGGACAATTTTACTGCTGGTGCACTCCTTGGAGAGGATGTGTGCAATTCCAGCCAGTTTGAGGATGTATAAAGTTACATGAACACGTAGGTAGCCAGCGTCCATCTAGCTCCGTGTACTGGAAGCCACCAATGTATTTCTTTTCAGTCTGTGTTACAAGATTTGCAGTGATTGTCTAGCAGAAAGGCAACAGGTGTGTTACTTGTTACTTTTTTGACTATGTTTTATACCATAGCAGTGCAATCATTTTGCCCAGGTTTGATTTCCAGCCACTGCAGTTGCATTTACAGGTTTTGAAGCCATATACAACATTAACATTACATGTTTTACCCAGATTTCTTCTTTTATTCAGCGATGTTTCAATTTCCTCGTGGGAGTCATCCCAAAAGGATTAATAAAGATAAGTCTAAGTCTATCTCAGAAAAAAGTCATAAAAATCTGAAAATCTTCAGGGGATGTAGCTCAGTGGTAGAGTGCATGCGTTACCTGTATGAGGACCTGGCATCTCCAGCAGGTATTATGGTAGAGTCTTTAAAAGAGCTGCTAAAGATATTACCTCCTGTGGTAATCTGACTGGTAGGGTTATAGAACGTAGTGGTAGACTAAGACCTCCTGTGACACAAACTAAGTGGTATGCTCTCTCTTTTATTACTCGGGCTATCAGACAGCACAACAAGCACTTTAAATGTACATGTTTTACAGTTTCTAGTTTACTGTATTTATGTACTTGTACTGTAGTGCGGTGTATATATTTTATTATGCTCCAGTTTTTATGGGTGTTACAGCGGGTATGAGCACTGTAGTTTCCATTTTTATGGATGAAATAACTTGACATGCCGTTAAGTTTACTCTTCAGCAGCTGGAGACATTTCACATCAGACACTTGCAGCAACAGATGCTTTTTGTTAAACATCAAGTTTGCCAGTAATTGTTGCTTTTTCATCTTTGTTGTTATTGTTTTGTGCCTTTAATAGCACACATGTGGATATTATGAAAGAAACTACCTAGACCTTTCCACTGCCTGTAAAGGTTCCATGGTGTAATGGTTAGCACTCTAGACTCAAAATCCAGCGATCTGAGTTCAAATCTCAGTGGAACCTGTTTTTAAGCCACAGCACAGGTGAAAAAAATCAACTTTTCAACTTTCCACATCTAGTTTAAAGTAAGCTTACAGGTTTAATGTCCTTGGCCATTTAGACTGTAAACAGTATGTTGGTGGGGGCATGTTGAGGAGTCACCTGGTCATTAATGTAACTTGAAGGAGCTCCACATTTGACAGTATTGACTGGAAGTGATAGGCTTTGAGTTACATGGGGGATACACACTTTGCATTTAGTCTCATAATCACCATAAAAATTAGAGATCACTGAAAATTGAACTTGTGTTGCTGCAGTCAGAGTACACAGTGCTCATCCTGAATGGGTCAGTATAGTGCATCAGAACTGCTTGTTGAATGGTCTATTAGCTTTGGAACCCCCCTTTCCCTACAGCTTTCAATTGTCAGATATGGGTTGGAGAGTGGGCACTGTGTCCAAACCTTTGAGTAAAAAAACAACAAAAAAAGTCTCTTGGATGAGAGACTAAACTTCTGCAGAGGACATTTTACCAAGTCCAGTTGCCCTCTGCCTAGTTGTGCACTTTTGAGGGTAATAGCATGGATCAGGAACCAAAACGGACACATCTGGACTCAATGTGGGCATTGTACGGCAATATTTGACACGTTTAGACCATGAAGACAGTTATCAGTTTATTTCCTATCTGACAGGTATATTTGTGGTCTCAGTTGGACATTTTGAAGATAATTGAACAATGTTGACCCAATTGTCAGTCTATTTCCCATCTGGCAGGGACATTTCTGGATTCAAGTGGACAAAAACATTGGTGGATCTTGATTCCCACCATAGGATTTGGACATAGGACAGTTGAGAAACCTTCCCTTGTTAACTATGACATGGATGACTGAGAACCTACTATATCATGACAGTTTAATTTACTATATTATAATTTTTTAAACAGGTCCTACTGAACCTCTGCCGGATCAGTCAGGATGGCCGAGCGGTCCAAGGCGCTGCGTTCAGGTCGCAGTCTCCACTGGAGGCGTGGGTTCAAATCCCACTTCTGACAACAACTAGCAAACTAATGTCTGCGAGTTGATACTGGGAATAAATAACTTAGCAGTTCTTTGTATTTAAGAGGACATGAATGTGCACAAGAAACGCAATGGAAAAGTTAAAGTTACCGACTGTGATTTAACTGAGGGATTCGGTGAAAATTATAACAAGGCACTTTTCTGCAAAAGCAAAGCTGGGAGTGCTCGAGAGCACTTTGAGGTGCAGTGTGATTTTCAGCTGAGATGCTTTGGGTGTGTTTAGGTGTGAGCCCAAATAGTTGTCGAACGACGAAGACAAGACTGCGATCAGGTGGTGGAACCGGGGTATTTAAGTCCCGTCCATGCAACAGATGGATGTGATCAAAACCTGTATACAGCCCAACCACTTACCAATCACATCACTGGAGAGTCAGCATTACTACAGGGTCCTGACAGGGTAGTGGATGTGGATTTTTTGAAATGGACAGTAATCTGCCAGAACATGACTTGCCACTTTTCATGGGCTGTCAACAACTTTTCCAGCAGTTATATCATGATTCATCTCACCATGGAAATCAGGTTGAGGGTCATAATCTCTTGATGCATCACAGTTTTAAAGTGTCTACCATTGTGTCAGCAGCAAAATAAAGCTAGCAGAGGATGGTTTCAACCCATCAACCTCTGGGATATAAGCCCAGACACCTCCTTTGTGCCAATCTACTGAAATTCACCCCAGATGGGACTTGAACCCACAATCCCTGGCTTAGGAGGCCAGTGCCTTATTCCCACCCCCACTCAGGAATTCTTCAGCTAAAACACCCTAAACTGATTCCCATTCATTTCCTATGGTTCTGCTAAACCACTACGGATGTAATATATCCTTGGCCGCTAGTCTGCGCACTGGAGGTGTTTTTGCCCTGGAGCAGTTTAGCGAGTGAAGCTTCCGGCCCCTCTCAGTGCTCGTGTGGACAGTGGATTTACAGAACACATTGATTGAGCTCCGCTGAACATTATGCTAAAAGCTAAGTTATTTATATGATTATGAATGAAAAGATGTTAAAGAACCAAATGTGTAATTAAATGTTATGTTGTCCCTGTCTGACGTTTTCTATTTTAACGTTACATGAATGCTATAAAGTTAGTAACTGTTCATGTTAACGCCACTTTCGGATGGATTACATGTTAACTACAGTTAATGTAACGCTAACCTTAAACCGTGGTTTGATTCATGTTTTTCTTTATTGTCTATTTCTGTTCGTGGTGAGTAGAAATTGGCATTATATTAAGTCGAAAGCATTACTGTGTGACTTAAGGTTAATGCAAGAGAAGCAGGAACTCTGGCACTCTCTGACCAAGGGGAGTAAGACTACCAGTGTGCCAGTTGTTACCATGTCTGCTCCAGTTGTTAATCCACCACCACCTGTGCAGACCCAGGCCACACCTCTAACTCCAAACTCTATTGAGAAAATAGTCAGAAACATAATGGACAAACAGCAGCAGCAACAACAACAACAGCCGGCACAAAAAAATATCACAGACAAAAACATGTCTTTCCTGTGGCCAGCCAAAGATGAGAATGATAGTTCTTCCATCCACTTCTTTTACCAGCAAGGACCTGTCAGGTCTTTCTACTGCTCCACTAAGGTTTTTAAAGCCTATGGTGCTGAAGGTCTGACAAACCCAAAAATTCCCTTTAATGACTTTGCCCAGACAGAGTTCTTTCAGCAGGAACTGGATGCCACAAAGAAAAGGGTGGAGGACAGAGGACAGCAAAAGAGGAAAAGGACCCCCACACAGGAGGCCCAGCTCACAGGTCGCAAGTGGGACACTATTGGACCTAGCATCCAAGAAATTATAAACAGTAGCCTTACTTCAGGTTTTGTACCAGCCTTTTTTAAACAAGCAGTGGTGCAGCCACTCCTCAAAAAACCAAATTTGGACACATCTGCACTCTCAAACTATCGCCCTATCTCTAAACTCCCTTTTCTCTCGAAGATTTTGGAGAAAGCAGTTCTTTTACAGTTGCAATCATTTTTAGATACACATGGTGTTCTTGAGGTGTTCCAATCTGGTTTTAAGACATTTCATAGCACTGAATCTGCACTTTTAAGAGTTTTTAACGATCTTTTAATCTCAACTGATTCTGGAGATTATGTAATTCTTATTCTTTTAGATCTTACAGCAGCATTTGACACAGTTGACCACAGCATCCTTATTTCTCGCCTCGAGCATGGCGTGGGGATTAGGGGCACTGCTTTGGAGTGGTTTAGGTCATACTTGTCGAACAGAGATTTTAGAGTCAGTTTTGGTGGCTCTATTTCACCTTCTGTGTCCCTCACATGTGGAGTTCCACAGGGTTCGATTCTCGGGCCAATTCTTTTTTCACTCTATCTGCTTCCCATTGGATGTATCTTAAAAAGACACAACATCAGCTTCCATCTTTATGCAGATGATTCGCAAATCTACCTGCCCATCAAAAGAAATGATGGTAGTTCTTTAGCAAGATTAGTTGACTGTTTTAATGATATTAAAGCCTGGATGGCTTTACATTTTTTAAACTTTAACGAGAGTAAAACTGAGGTTATGGTTTTAGACCCAGTGGCGCCTCTGATGTGTCACAAATAGACCTGGGCATTTTTCAACCCTATGTTAAGTCTGTTGTAACAAACCTGGGTGTAAAAATGGATTGTGATTTTAAAATGGAGAAGCAGATCAATTCTGTTGTGAAAGCAAGTTTCTTTCAACTGAGGCTTCTTACCAAGCTTAAGGCCTTTTTATCCTTCACAGACTTTGAGAGGGTTATACATGCTTTTATTACAACACGCCTTGACTATTGTAATGCTCTGTATGTAGGAGTTAGCCAGGCCTCCCTCTCTCGACTACAGCTGGTTCAAAACGCTGCCGCTCGTCTCCTTACTGGAACTCGTAAGCGAGATCACATCACCCCTGTCCTTGCCTCTCTCCACTGGCTCCCAGTTACTTTTAGGATTGATTTTAAGATTTTATTGTTTGTTTTTAAAGCCCTCCATGGACTAGCTCCAGTCTACATAACTGATCTGTTGAAGCCACATGCTCCTTCAAGATCTTTAAGGTCTGCAAACCAGTCTCTTCTTGTTGCCCCTAAAACACGGCTGAAGAGTAGAGGGGATCGGGCTTTCTCAGCCGCAGCCCCGAGACTTTGGAATGAGCTGCCTCTACATGTCAAACTGGCCCCCAGCCTTCCGGTTTTTAAATCGCGACTCAAAACACATTTTTATTCCCTGGCTTTTAATACAGCATGAGAACTGTATGTTGTATTTGTCTGGTGTTGTATTCTGTCTATTTATTGTTCCAGTTATATGTACAGCACTTTGGTCAACCAGGTTGTTTTTAAATGTGCTCTAGAAATAAAGATTGATTGATTGATTGATTGAAGTGTCGGTTTTGCAGAATGGAACTGAAGCAGGGCCCAAACAGTCCTCACATTCACACCGGATTCCCTGGAGTAGCAGGGAAGTACATTTACTGCCCCGCTAAAGTCTTTTCTTTTTACAAAGACCAGGGCATGGAGAAGGAGATGTCCTGGAAAGAGTTCCAGGAGTCTGCTTTTATGAGTCAGAAAGACAGAGGTGGGAGGTCGAAAAAGGAAAATGAAGGACAATGAGGGAGGGTGTTAAGTGTGTATGTACTTACTGGTGTGTTAAAACTGTCATTGTTGTATTTAATAAACAAGACATTACATTGACCCATGTTTACGTGTCTCATTAATAAGTGTATGACGTATTGTAATGTTACACATACTAAGAAAAATATCATATAAGAGGTTAATAGCCATGAGTAAGTCAAGTGCCACCATGTTATCATATATTTTTAGTTTTGTTCTGCTTTAGTATTTTTTGTAATCATACCCTACCTTAAAATTAATAGTTTAAGGTATTTACTTGACTTAAGATAAAAAATTCTAATAAACACTTATTTATCTTTAATACTGCATCAAAGACATGGCCCCAACTGGGATTTGAACCTGCGTCCAGATAATAATTATTAAATATACAGGAAAAAAACTCGGCCGATTCAGCACCTCGGACAGCACCAACAATGCTGCAACTTCATTGGCTGTCAGCGAATGCCACCTATACGCGACAGGCCCCTGCATGGCAAGCGAGAATTCTACCACTGAACCACCAATGCTTGACGTGTCTCGAATTGCCCCACTGAAAAAAATCAGTCTGCATGGCCACATTATGTTTTCACAAGTACGGTAATTTTATCCATTTTCCATCAAACACGGATCACAGTCTCTTGACGTGCCTAGTGCACCAACAATCAAAATGGAGCTAAGATGCATGACTTAAATCTATAAGTTTACATTACCAGAAATGAGCTGTTTGCCTTCACACAAACATGCCCCTTTTGTGAAAGGACTATTTCCGAATAGTGGTGAAGGAAAGATGCATTGGCCAGGAATCGGACCCGGGTCTTGCACGCGGCATTCGGAAATTCTTTAGCTAAAACGCCCTAAACTGATTCCCATTCATTTCCTATGGTACTGCTAAACCACTACGGATGTAATATATCCTTGGCCCCTAGTGTGCGCACTGGAGGCGTTTTTGCCCTGGAGCAGTTTAGCGAGTGAAGCTTCCGGGCCCTCTCAGTGCTCGTGTGGACAGTGGATTTACAGCACACCGATTGAAATCCGCTGAACATTACGCTAAAAGATAAGTTATTTATATGATTATGAATGAAAAGATGTTAAATTACCAAACGTGTAATTAAATGTTATGTTGTACCTGTCTGACGTTTTCTATTTTATGGTTACATGAATGCTATAAAGTTAGTCACTGTTCATGTTAACGCCACGTTTGGATGGATTACATGTTAACTACAGTTAATGTAACGCTAACCTTAAACCGTGGTTTGATTCATGTGTTTGTTTATTGTCTATTTACGTTCGTGGTGAGTAGAAATTGACATATTAAGTCAAAAGCATTACTGTGTGACTTAATGTTAATGCTCATTCAAGTTATTATCATATAATTTAGCATGAACTTAGCACTATGTGAACGTTACCGTTTAGCTTTAACGTTGCCAGCCGGTTGGATGCTAACCTCAGCTAATGTAATGACAAACTATGAATGGACATTCTTAATTTGAACTATGTATATGCGTCGTATTTTCTTTGCCATCAACATAACGTCGGCTGGCGCTATCAGACACCGTTGTATTTCTGCAGCTTTACGCTTAGCTAGTGTTTAGATCCAGTGGTGAAATGTAACTACTATACATTTACTTATGTAGGCTACAGGAACTGGAACGTTACTGCTACTCATACTCTGATGTCACATCTCAGAGGGATTTGTAGGCTACTTATTAATTGCTCTACTTTTTTTTGCAGCTTTGCAGGTTGAGGTTATTATAAATCAACACATAAATTATGATGTATTATTAGAGATTAAACTACCCAACCGGTGAAAAAGTAGTTAAAGCAGCTCCAACTTTACCAGCTGCCACATTACAATGAAGCTTCTGCCCAAAACTTGTCTATTGTTGTTTCTGAGATCAATAATAACTTATGAAGTTGAATAGTTATTGCTTACGTAGTAATATTAAAGAAGAGCTCTCGATGCCACTGTAAGTGGAAAGTTTTGAAAATTAAGTTACTTTACACTTTAAACTGTTACATCTCCTCTGAATCACCATCTGCAAATTTTCAAGCCTCGTTGGCATGCCAACCACCACCTACAGTAGGTAAATCACTGGCTAGCTATGCATGAGTACCTCATACCTTTTACCAGGTTCAGGTGGTTAATAGTTATGGTCAAATGAAGCTTCATTAAGCTTTCTGAACAATGTTCTTCATTTTCTGAACATATAGTGTTTTATTATTGGTTGTGCATCTGTGATTGCCCTAGAGGTCTCTCAGTCCAGCACCTCTCACCCTCATCTTTGTTAGCTTTACTCTGTCCAGCATAAATCACTGACACCATACCTCACACTCATCCATGCATACACACTCACCACTGACTAAACTGACTACCACCATCATTGAATTATCATTTCTTTTGTCAAGGTCATATTCTTGCATTTCCTTCAACCTTTGCACACGGTCTTTTGTCCTGGCCTTTTCATGGGGTCATGACAAAGCATCTAGGGTCGATCTTAGCCTTTGTGTGAGTACATAGGTTTCCAAAAATATTGTTTTTATTGAGATTAAAGACCAAATTGTTACTATTTCCGAAATTTTCCCAACCATTTAAAACTGCTTTCATAGCCTTGTTGGCGCAGTAGACAGCGCGTTAGTCTCATACTCTGAAGGTCGTGAGTTCAACCCTCACATGGGGCAGGTTTTTTAAAACAAAAAAAACACAATTGATGCTGAAAATACAGTGACATAGTGGTTGTACACTAGCACATGAATGTAATTTTTCATTCTTTGGTTATTTCTGAGATTGATACAATGAAAGGAATTATTTAAGAGTGGTAGCAAACCAATGAAAAGGGTTATAGAACATATGTGGTATATCCTTGGACATACTATCCAAGCAGGGAGATGAGTACAGAGATTTGGGTGCTAGCAAGATGGATGTAGGTTGCCTATTGTTCATTTAGACTTACCAGCAACATTGTTATGATACATAACCTGCTTGAGAATTAATTACAATTAAAGAATTGTGCATAGAAAACACATGATATGGCAGTGTCTGAAGTGTTCAAGCATGTCAAATGGACAACTTATCTAGCAGAACATGCAATTCTACGCCTGAACAGGGACTTGAACCCTGGACCCTCAGATTAAAAGTCTGATGCTCTACCGACTGAGCTACCCAGGCTTCCAAACCAACTGGCTGTGGAAAAAACAATCTTCTGAACTACAGATTGAAGTGCAATTAAATAAAGACCATTAAGCTGTTGCTTAATGGTCTTCTGGACAGCAGGAGGGTAGACCATAATTTGCACAATGCCTGAGAACACCAAATGTTATTGCACAAACTGGTTGAAAATTGGCTAAATTGGCCAAAACGGTTAAAAAGTTCAAAGTCACAACTCATCATGGCCACTAGCAGACTGTGAACCTGCATGACAGATGACGTTGGGGAGCACTTCATACATATCCCAGAATCAAGCTGTTGCCTTACCAGGGACTTGAGCTGTGGTATTCTTCTTCGCTCAAAACGTCGATAGCCATATGCAGTTTTATGGCTACAGACAAATAAACTTTATTGCTGGTGGGTACAATAAAACAACTCTCCCTCTGGTTTCGCTTCTATACTCTTAGTGTCCTCATGCGGAAGCACTATACGTAGTTTGAGCAAAAGCCCTCGTGACAGGAAAAATCCACCAGACGACTTGCCATCCAAGCAGGGAGATCAGCACAGAGATTTGGGTGCTAGCAAGAAGGATGTAGGTTGGCCATTTATGGAGTTAGATTCCTGCCAAAAGGTTGTACACAAAAAAATGTGTTTCACACAAATAAAAGTTGTTTGTACATAAAAAAATGTGTTGCACACAAATAAAAGTTGTTTTGCAAACAGTCTTCAAACGTTACACACACATAAAACTTGTTTTACAAACTGTCCCCAAACGTTGCACTCAAAATATCATTTATAAATGGTCCCCGAGTACAAAACGGTCTCTGCTCGCTCAAAACAGCCTCTCCTTGAGTACCAAACAACTCCACACCCCTCTGCGGCAAATTTCTGCCATAAGTCACATGATACATTAGGAGTAGTTCTGACTTTGTGACAGCAGGGGGCGCTCTCAAAACAACTGAAACGCCCGGTTTGGCTGAGGAAGACAGACGGCATTTCACAGCTAACACCATGAGCACCCCACAGGGGAGTTTCCAAACTTTCACAGTGAAAAATTAATATCTGACTATGTCATAACTATGCAGATAGAGTATTTACAATTTCAGTTAAAGGCACCGCTATGTCACGGCAAGGGACCATGTTACTTTTCAAATCAAATAAAATGAAAGCTAGCCTGAAATTGAACACTGCTAAAACAACTTTTGCTTTAGCCCCTCTGGTTAGCTTCTCCCTTTATTGTGGTATTTTAAATAGATAGAACCAGAGTGGATACCAAGATAAAGGCATTGTTAACAGATCATAATTCGGGTTTTATGTAGTTGTTTTTTAACAAAATAACTGTCTATTGTATAGGCACTTGAAGCCTACAACAATATTTGATTTGAAAAGTAACACGGTCCCTTGCCGTGACATAGCGGTGCCTTTAACTGAAATTGTAAATACTCTATCTGCATAATTATGACATAGTCAGATATTAATTTTTCACCGTGAAAGTTTGGAAACTCCCCTGTGGGGTGCTCATGGTGTTAGCTGTGAAATGCCGTCTGTCTTCCTCAGCCAAACCGGGCGTTTCAGTTGTTTTGAGAGCGCCCCCTGCTGTCACAAAGTCAGAACTACTCCTAATGTATCATGTGACTTATGGCAGAAATTTGCCGCAGAGGGGTGTGGAATTGTTTCGTACTCGAGGAGAAGCTGTTTTGAGCGAGCAGAGACCGTTTTGTACTCGGGGACAATTTATAAATTATATTTTGAGTGCAACGTTTGGGGACAGTTTGCAAAACAAGTTTTATGTGTGTGTAACGTTTGAAGACAGTTTGCAAAACAACTTTTATTTGTGTGCAACACATTTTTTTGTGTACAACCTTTTGGCAGGAATCTAACTCCATAGGCCATTGTTTATTTAGACATACCACCAACATTGAAAACAGAGGTCTGTGGAAAAAGCAATCTCCCGAACTACAAATTGAGGTTCAAGTAAATGAAGAAGATTAAGCTGTTGCCATGGAAGGCAAAAACCACCAGATGACTTGCACTCCAAGCATGGAGATCAGCACTTCATACATATCCCACAATAAAGCTGTCGCCCTACCAAGGACTTAAGCTGTGGTATTCTTTTTCGCTCAAAACGTTGATAACCTAATTCAAACAACACAACTCCAGACAGGTAAACTTTATTGCTGGTGGGTGCAAAAAAACAACTCTCCCTCTTGTTCCGTTTCTATACTCTTAGTGTTACGGTTAGTAAGACCCAGAACCATAGAGATACAAAAGGAACGCAGACAGGATAAGGTTCAGGTAGTTTAATGAGTGCGGAGGGGTTCAAACACTGGTGTAGACAGGTGGCTGGTCGGCGTGAGGGAGGAAGGCAGCTCGGAGGGACAACGGATGGATCTATGAGGAGAGGTTGAGTTAGTACTAGAATACAACAAGAAACAACAACACGTGCTCAAATGACTAGGAGCCAAGTTACCACAGTAGTGCATGTAATGCTCTGGCGCTGAAGAGGCGGTCAGCCCGGGTTTATGTATTGCAGTGGGTGATGAGTGATGAGGAACAGCTGAGTGGATGACAGAACGTAGATGGAAAGCCACGCCTCTAGATCACGGCAAGACAGACAAGACACACAGAAGAAAGGGAAGACACGACACAGGTTGGGGAATGCAGCAGACCACAACACTTAGCCCTTGTGAGAGGAAAAATGCACCAGATGAACTTTTATCCAAGCAGGGAGATGAGTACAGAGATTTGGGTGCTAGCAAGATGGATGTAGGTTGCCTATTGTTCATTTAGACTTACAAGCAACATTGTTATGATACAAACGTGCTTGAAAAACAGCCAAAATTCTTTTTAAAGAATTGTGCATGGAACACAAATGACTTGGAAATTTTTGAAGCATTCAGGCATGCCAAATGGACAATTCATCTAGCAGAATGTGCAACTCTACGCCTGAACAGGGACTTGAACCCTGGACCCTCAGATTAAAAGTCTGATGCTCTACCGACTGAGCTACCCAGGCTTCGAAAACTGCCGCTTGTGGAAAAAACAATCTCCTTAACTACAAAATGAAGTAAGTGGTCACTGTGTCCAAACCCTTGTTATAGAAGTTATATATCATAACTTTAAAGATAATTGCAAATTGTTGACCCAATTTTCAGTTTATTTCCCATCTGGCAGGGACATTTCTGCACTCAGGGGGACATTGTGGACAGAAACATTGGTAGATCTTGATTTCCACCATAGGATTAAGCCTGTATTGCACATTGCCTTCACATCCCACGCAATGTATTGCCATTGGCATAATTCCATCCAATACGGGCCAGACGGGGTTGACAGATAGATTTTAAAATCCACACAGATTAACAGTCATTATAGCTTTTTGAAGGATATCCGCAAAGTTTACCGAGATTAAACTGGGCCGTATAGTGGCGATTATACAAAAAGAGAGAAGTACTTCCACACGTTGTTACCTGTCGTTGCTATGGGTAACAAGAGTTCACAGTCACATGTTTCCTTAGGGGCCCGTAGTGGATGAAATGGTAAAACATTTGGCCCTGGATGCATAGAATGCCTGCTATATTGAGCGACAAAATGTGGGTGTCCTGAACAAAGGTTCTTTAACTCTATCTCCTTCAACTCTTTTTTTTGTTTCTTGTTATGTCTCGGCAAGAAGTATTATGCTTTTGGGTCGTCTGTCCATCTCTACATCAGAATCAGAAATTATTTTTTGATCCCTGAAGTATGACTCTGGAAAAGGCTGCTCCTTCGAGCTTGATTTGCTCTCTCTCTCTCAGTCAGTCAGGTCCGCGGGTCTTTTTCGTTAACGTTACTTTTTTAGTTAGCGTTCCGTCTTTCAGAGATTTTTATTTTTTTTTAACCGCCAGCTGGCTTCATTGAAGTCAATGCAGTTTTAAGAAACAGCATCTGCCTAATTGATCCATTGATCAACCCATATCAATTGCATGCTTAAAATAACATACTGGTTAAAGCCCCGCCCATTTCAAGACAACCTGACCCACTTCCGGGTTAGGCCCCTCCCAGTCCGAGTACAGGTACAGGTACAGATACAGATACAGATAATGCTGTACTCCCTCATCCCTAATAGTTATGGTCAAATGAAGCTTCATTAAGCTTTCTGAACAATGTTTTTCATTTTCTGAACGCCTTCACTCAGTAGTGTTTTATTATTGGTTGTGCATCTGTGATTGCCCTAGAGGTCTCTCAGTCCAGCACCTCTCCCGCTCCTCTTTGTTACACTGTCCAGCATAAATCACTGACACCATACCTCACACTCATCCATGCATACACCTTGCATACATGTATACAACCTTTGCACACAGTCTTTTGTCTCCCCTTTTCATGGGGTCATGACAAAGCCACTAGGGTCAATTTTAGCCTTTGTGTGAGTACATAGGTTTCCACATACATTGTTTTTATTAAGATTGACAACCAAATTGTTAGTTTTTCTGAAATTTTGCAAACCATTGAAATGCCTTTCACAGCCTCGTTGGCGCAGTAGGCAGCGCGTCAGTCTCATAATCTGAAGGTCGTGAGTTCAACCCTCACACGGGGCAGCTGCTTTAAAAAACAAAAAACACTACTGATGCTGAAAATACAGTGACATTCAGGTGGTTGAACACTGGCACATTTCTGAGATTGATACAATGAAAGGAATTATTTAAGAGTGGTAGCAAACCAATGAAGGGTTATAGAACATATGTGGTATGTCCTTGGACATACTATCCAAGCAGAGAGATCAGTACAGAGATTTGGGTGCTAGCAAGATGGATGTAGGTTCCAACATTATTATGGTACAAACCTGCTTGAAAAACAGCCACAATTCTTTATAAAGACTTGTGCATGGAACATGCATGATAAGGTGTTTTAATTGTTCAGGCATGTCATTCATCTAGCAGAATATGAAACTCTGCACCTGAACAGGGACTTGAACCCTGGACCCTCAGATTAAAAGTCTGATGCTCTACCGACTGAGCTACCCAGGCTTCGAAAGTGACTTGATGTGGAAAAAAACATCTCCTGAACTACAAATTAAAGTGCAAGTAAATGAAGACCATTAAGCTTTTGCCATGATCACGGTCTTCTGGACAGCAGGAGGGTAGACCACGATTTGCACATTGCCTGAGAACACCAAATGTTATTGCACAAACTGGTTGAAAATTGGCTAAATTGACCAAAACGGTTAAAAAGCTCAAAGTCCCAACTCATCATGGCCACTAGCAGACTGTGAACATACTGCAAACCCGCATGACAGATGACGTTAGCGAGCACTTCATACATATCCCAGAATCAAGCTGTTGCCGTACCCGGGACTTGAGCTGTGGTTTTCTTTTTCGCTGAAAACGTTGATAGCCTAATGCAATTTTATGGCTACAGACAAATAAACTTTACTGCTAGTAGGTACAATAAAACAACTCTCCCTCTCATCAGCTTCCTCTTGATGGGAAAAATCCACCAGATGACTTGCCATCCAAGCAGGGAGATCAGCACAGAGATTTGGGTGCTATCAAGATGGATGTAGGTTGGCCATTGTTCATTTAGAGATAGCACCCGCATTGATATGATGCAAACCTGCATGAAAAACAGCCACATTTCTTTTTAAAGACTTGTGCATGTTACTTACATGATACAACAGTGTCTGAAAGTGTTCAGAATTGCCAAAGTGTACAACTCATCCAGCTCATCCAGAACTCGGCCAATTTTGCTCGATTTGGCCTTAATTGTTTCTGGACATCTGTTCTTTTTAAACAGTTAAAAAGTAGGCCGGTTAGCTCAGATTGTTTGAGTGTGGTGCTAATAATGCTATGCACCCGCAGACACTTTAGGGGTGATAAAATCACCAAACCCTACGCCCAAGATCATCTATATCCACCTTGTGTATGCAAATCGGCCATTATCGGCAGTCCCTGTGGCGCAATAGGTCAGCGCAGTCGGCTGTTAACCGAAAGGATGGTGGTTCAAGTCCACCCAGGGACGTTTGTTGCTTAAATAACCTGGAGTGAGCCAACTCTGAGATTTATCCTTCTGCAGAAGACCATAGAACAGCCCAAAGATGACCCAAGTGTCCTTATCTCTGTTAGAAGGTACAGTTCTGCAAACCATGTACATATTTATCTAGGGCATTGTCGAAGTGTCCTTGGGCAAGACACTGAACCCCGAGTTGCCCCTGGTGCTGTGCATCGGAGTGTGAATGTGTGTGAATGTTTATCTGATGAGCAGGTGGCACCTTGTACGGCAACCCTGGCCACAGTGTATGAATGTGTGTGAATGGTGAATGTTTCCTGTAGATGTAAAAGCGCTTTGAGCAGTTGTTAAGACTGGAAAAGCGCTATATAAATACAGCACATTTACATTTAACGCAAAACAAGTCTCAATCTCTATAGCTCTGCTTTCCATGTCTTTTGTAGCAAGGTCAAAAACATACAGCTGCAAGGTTGTCTGCTCAGCAAGTGCTAATATGAGTCACAGGTAACTGATGTGTCTAGCATTCAATCTATTTCCTTCAACAAAAGCTAACTGATAAATGATTGACTTGTTTTAAATGTCTGGGAATGTGGAACAGCTCCATGCTGACTACCTGAAATAAAACAAGGCCACATGCTGATTATTGGGGAATTGATTTGATGGATTTATTCTTTTTGTTGTGTCTCTGTTTAAACTCCTAATTTAAAGGTAAAGTCAGTGTCCACTAAAGGTTGTGTTGTTGCTAATGACAGACTCAGATTATTATTCTAAGTGTGTGACAACATTATGGGATGGATCCCTACAGAGATAGACCTTTTAGTTAAAGAGAAACATCCTTTTAGTTTGGATCCTTTAGTTTCCAACCAGACCAGAGTGGTGATTGTAGGAACAGTGGAAAGATGAACCAAGACGGCTTTTCATAAATATATATTTTCTTTTTCTATTGACTATAGTTGTGTTTGTTATTAACAGAAATCAACCTGTCAACATTTCTATTTGTCATAAAGTTCCGACGTTAAGTTTTTTACCGCCAGTTCAAAATGGAGCTGAACACGGAGGAGGATTCCTCCCTAACGGCCGCTCTGCTCTGCTCCGTGCCCCCGCTGTCCGGTAATAGTTAAAGCAGATAAAAACCTAAAGAACACTCAAAAGATTCAAGATGAAACTTACTTAATAAGCGTCTTCATTTACGTTCAAGAGAAGGCCTGTTTCCAGCCAGAATATGAATTGATTCATGCAATCACTGTTATTGGTGTGTTTTCAGTCCCATATGGTCTAGCGGTTAGGATTCCTGGTTTTCACCCAGGTGGCCCGGGTTCAACTCCCGGTATGGGAATTGGTATTTAACTGGTGAAGATCTGAGAAAGATCCGTGCAATCATTGACATTGGCGGTAGTCAGCTGTAAAACAACAGCAGTAGTTCTACTGTAGATGAATAAGACAGACTAAAAAAAAATTGTTAGTTCATGTTATAGAAGTATAGAAATGGAAAAGTAAAATGTCTATAAAATTAAAGTTTTTCATTTTATAGAGATATTTCACATTATTTTAGCAGTGAAGGTAATTTAAAAATGTGACATTTACACTGACAGCAGTGTAAACAACTTATTGAGAGCTGTAGAGACAAACAAGAAAGGATTACGGATATAAATACTTGACCGCCATATTTGACCTCTGACCTCACGACTTCAAAAGAATAGCGGGTAGATACTTCAAAGGTGTTGAAAGAAGTAGCGGCTCCAGACATCAAAGGACGACCGGTTTGGTCCGTGTAACCAGAGTCCGGTCACACACTCTACTCAGAGAGAGCTGGAGCAGCGTTAAGGTAAGATCAATCTTTAATAATTCTGTGACATTAAAATCTCTGCTGACTCTGCCTTCGCAAGCGGTGACGTTAGCTTACCGACCTGAGTCCTAGCTAGGCTAGAGCAAGCTGTTAACTAGCTTCCCCCCCGATGGAAAACGTAGTCTCGCTCCAAACTAACATTTTCCCCGTGGTGAGGATTAGCTAGCTCTAATTACGACGTTCGGTAAAGCTAACACAACTCGTTCTACATGCGCTGTTCGGGACATCTTTTTTACTTTACTGTGAGACCATTGCCTGAAATACAATTTAACCCATATTCTGGAAGATTAAGGTCGGTTAGCATTTTGGCTAACATTACCTCCGGTTAATGCTAACGTTAGATTCCCAGTTTTGTTGGTTGGTTTGTTAGTGTTTTAGAATGAATAAGCAAAACTTATTACAGCTGTGCGGCCCTTTGCTGCATGTCACTCACCCTCTCTCTCCCCCTTCACAACTTCAGCTGTCCTGTCCATTAAAGGCCTAAAAATGCCCGAAAAAATAATCTTTAAAAAAAAAAGAAAAAAACTGTTGCTGTTTAGATTAACTACAACAGTCAGCAAGTACCCACTAGTAGCCTTTATTATTCGACTCATGGTCCATAAAATACAACAACAAAAATAATAATAAAATAATAATCTGCGTTAAACTAACAATAAACTGGATTTTAAATCACAGATTAAGGTTATAACAGCTTCTGCCTCAAGGGCTCATCCAGGAGTTGAACCTAGGACCTCTCGCACCCAAAGCGAGAATCCTACCGCTAGACCAACAAGCCATGAAAAACCATCAAATTAGTCTCTCTCTCTCTCTCTCTCTCTCTCTCTCTCTCTCTCTCTCTCTCTCTCTCTCTCTCTCTCTCTCTCTCTCTCTCTCTCTCTCTCTCTCTCTCTCTCTCTCTCTCTCTCTCTCTCTCTCTCTCTCTCTCTCTCTCTCGTTATCTCAGTCGAGGCAGATGACCACCCACCAAGAGCCAGGGTTCTGCTCAAGGTTTCTGCCTCTTAAATGGAAGTTTTTTCTTTGCCTCTGTCGCCTAGTGCTTGCTCTTGGTGGGAATTGTTAGGTTTCCATAAATAACATCACAGAGTATGGTGTAGACCAGCTCTTTTATGAAAAGCACAGTGAGATAACTATTGTTGTGGTTTGGCGCTATCTATATAAAATTGAATTGAATTGAATGGTCAGGCCATCGATATGGACAAGACAGATATGGACAACTAAAACAACAATAGCTCATCGAGGCATTACGGTAAGCGTACCTGACTCATTTCCGTTTCCTGTGCCTGTGTGTTGGTTGCGTGTTGGTAGCTCTGCTGCTCACGACATACCAGTTCAGTTTGTTAGAATTGCTATTACAGCGGCTAACTGTCCGCTAAACACTTATTCTTATAGCAGTTCTGCCTAAGCACTCACATATCTTCTCATTTTTTTAGCAACTTTTGTTAAATAACAGCTGTTTTAACGCTTGGTAGCTAACGCTACCTTACTTTAGCTTAGCTGCTAACGACTTTAGCCTAGCAGTTAGTTATGTCGGCCCCCTCTCCGACTTTCTCCTGCTCGATGTGTGAGATGTTTAGTTACTCCTCTGCATTCTTTAGCGGTGATGGCGTGTGTAACAAGTGTAGTTTATTTTTGGACGTGGAGGCGAGGCTTAGTGAGTTAGAAGTCCGGATCCGCACCATGACAGATCAGTCGTCAGTTACTGTAGCTAACCCCCCCCCGGTAGTCGGCACGGGCCGGCCTGAGCCTGAGTTAGCCTCTGGTAACCGTTCCTCGCGAACTCCGGAGCAGCCAGGACATAGTGCGTGGGTTACTGTGCGAGGACGAGGAAGAGACAGTCGTAAGCTTTCCAAGACGTCGGACCGCCATCAGCCTGTTAGCGTTTCTAACAGATTTTCCCCACTCAGCAACACCCCCGCTGAGAAACCAACTCTGGTTATCGGCAGCTCCATTCTGAGAAACGTGAAGTTAGCGGAGCCGGCAGCCATAGTTAAGTGCATCCCGGGGGCTAGAGCGGGCGACATTGAGTCTTATCTGAAATTGCTGGCTAAGGATAAACGTAAATACAGCAAGATTGTTATTCACGTTGGCGTTAATGACTCCCGGTTACGGCAATCGGAGGTTACTAAGATTAATGTTGAATCGGTGTGTACATACGCGAAGTCCATGTCGGACACCGTAGTTTTCTCTGGACCACTGCCAAATCTAACCAGCGATGACACGTATAGCCGCATGTCGTCATTTCGCCGCTGGCTATCGAGGTGGTGTCCAGATAATGATGTGGGCTTTGTGGATCACTGGCAGTCTTTCTGGGGAAGACCTGGTCTGATTCGGAGAGACGGCATTCATCCCACTTGGGCTGGAGCAGCTCTCATTTCTAGAAACATTGACAAGTTTATTGGTGGACCTAATCATTGACAATCCATAGTTGGGACCAGGAGGCAGAGTCCCAGTCTAACACACTTCTCTGCTCCTTTATTCCAGGTGTTACCTAGTAAAAATCCCATAGTAACGGTGTCTGCCCCCCGACCATTAAAATTATTTAAATCAAAGGTAAACAGAAGAGGAGCTGTGCATGAAAACCTCATAAAAATTAAAACCACAAGTGCAATAGTGCCAAAGAATAGGAGAATTAAATGTGGACTCTTAAACATCAGATCTCTCTCTTCTAAAGGTGTACTAGTAAATGAATTGATATCAGATTCTAATATTGATCTATTTTGTCTTACTGAAACCTGGCTGAGTAATGGAGAATATGTTAGTCTAAATGAATCCACCCCCCCCAGTCATATTAATACTCACATTCCTCGAGGCACAGGCCGAGGAGGTGGAGTTGCAGCTATCTTTGATTCTAGTCTACTAATTAGCTCTAAACCTAAACTAAATTATAACTCATTTGAAAGTCTTGTTCTTAGTCTTTCACACCCAAATTGGAAATCAATGCAACCAGTTCTATTTGTTATAGTGTACCGAGCACCTGGTCCATACTCTGAATTTTTATCCGAATTTGCAGAGTTTCTATCGAACTTAGTGCTAAAAACGGACAAAGTTATTATTGTAGGGGATTTTAATATTCATGTGGACGATGAGAATGATAGCCTTAACACTGCGTTTATCTCTCTATTAGATTCTATTGGCTTCTCTCAAAGTGTTCATAAACCGACTCACCGTTTTAACCACACCCTCGATCTTGTTCTGGTGTATGGTGTTGAAATTGAACATTTGATAGTGTTCCCACAGAATCCCTTCCTATCTGACCACTGTTTGATAACTTTTGAGTTTATACTGCTGAACTACACGCCGTTAGGCAAAACCTCCTATACAAGATGTCTATCTGATAGTGCTGTAGCTAAATTTAAGGATGCGATTCCGTTAGCATTTAATTCATTACCAAGTCCCAAAGTAACGGAGGACTCCTATGCTATTAGTCCCTCCCAAATCGATCATTTTGTTGATAGTGCAGCAGGCTCGCTGCGAATGACTCTAGACTCTGTTGCCCCTCTAAAAAAGAAGATAATAAAACAAAGAAGGTTAGCTCCATGGTATAACACTGAAACTCGCAAATTAAAGCAAATATCGCGGAAACTTGAGAAGATTTGGCGCTCCACCAAACTGGAAAATTCTCGTTTAACCTGGCAAGATAGTCTTAAAACGTATAGGAAGGCCCTCCGTAATGCCAGAGCAGCGTACTACTCGTCATTGATAGAGGAAAATAGGAACAACCCCAGGTTTCTTTTCAGTACTGTAGCCAGGCTAACAGAAGGTCACAGCTCTACTGAGCCAAGTATTCCCAGAGCTCTTAGTAGTAACGACTTTATGAGGTTCTTCAATGATAAAATTATAACTATTAGAAGCAAAATTCACCAAGACCGGCCTTTAACTGGCTTATCTCTAAACTCAGGAACCTTAGAAACAGCTGTAAAACCAGATACATGTTTTGACTGCTTTGCTTCACTTGATCTTTATCAATTTAATTCAATTATTTCTTCATCTAAGCCATCAACCTGCCTCTTAGACCCCATTCCGACTAGGCTACTTAAAGAAGTTTTACCATTAGTCAACACTTCACTACTGAATATAACCAATTTGTCTTTATTAACAGGCTATGTACCACAGAACTTTAAAGTAGCTGTAATTAAACCTCTTCTGAAAAAGCCAAACCTTGATCCAGATGTTTTAGCCAACTATAGACCTATATCCAACCTTCCATTTCTCTCTAAGATTCTTGAGAAAGCAGTCGCCAAACAGCTGTGCGACTTTCTGCATAGCAACAGCTTATTTGAGGATTTTCAGTCAGGATTTAGAGTTCATCATAGCACAGAGACAGCACTTGTGAAAATTACTAATGACCTCCTAATTGCTTCAGACAAAGGACTTATCTCTGTACTTGTGTTATTAGATCTTAGCGCTGCATTTGATACCATTGACCATTATATCTTATTACAGAGATTGGAACATTTAATTGGCATTAAAGGGACTGCTCTAAGCTGGTTTAAGTCTTATTTATCAGATCGATCTCAGTTTGTTAATGTTAACGATGAATCCTCTGTGCACGCCAAGGTTAGTCATGGAGTCCCACAAGGATCTGTGCTCGGTCCAATCCTGTTCACTTCATATATGCTTCCTTTAGGGAGTATTATTAGGAAACACTCCATAAACTTTCATTGTTATGCAGATGATACTCAGTTATATCTGTCGATCAAGCCGGATGAAACTAATCAGTTAGCTAAACTTCAAATGTGCCTTCAGGATATTAAAACCTGGATGACCTGTAATTTTCTAATGTTAAACTCAGATAAAACGGAAGTTATTGCTCTGGGACCCAAGCACCTCCGTGACGCATTATCCAAAGATATAGTTACTCTGGATGGCATCACCCTGGCCTCCAGCACCACTGTGAAGAATCTTGGAGTCATCTTTGATCAGGACATGTCCTTTAATTCCCACTTAAAGCAAATTTCAAGGATCGCCTTTTTTCACTTACGTAATATTGCAAAAATCAGGAATATCCTGTCTAAAAATGATGCAGAAAAACTAGTCCATGCATTTGTTACTACTAGGTTGGATTACTGCAATTCTTTGTTATCAGGCTGCTCGGAAAAGTCCATAAGGACTCTTCAGCTGATCCAGAATGCTGCAGCACGTGTTCTGACGGGAACCAGGAAAAGAGACCACATCTCTCCTGTTTTAGCCTCTCTGCATTGGCTTCCTGTAAAATCCAGAATAGAATTTAAAATCCTTCTCCTGACCTACAAAGCTCTTAATGGTCAGGCACCATCTTATCTTAAAGAGCTCATAGTACCTTACAACCCTACAAGAGCGCTGCGCTCCCAGAATGCAGGATTACTGGTGGTTCCTAGAGTCTCTAAAAGTAGAACAGGAGCCAGAGCGTTCAGCTATCAGGCTCCTCTCCTGTGGAACCAGGTTCCAGTTTGGGTTCGGGAGGCAGACACCGTCTCCATATTTAAGAGTAGGCTTAAGACTTTCCTTTTTGATAAAGCTTATAGTTAGGGCTGGCTCAGGAGAGTCCTGAACCATCCCTTAGTTATGCCGCTAGAGGCAAAGAGATAACTGTTGTTGTGATTAAGCACTAAATAAATAAAATTGAATTCTCTCTCTCTCATAGCCATCTCCGCTAGACAGTGGGATGGTCATCTCTCTCTCTCTCTCTCTCTCTCTCTCTCTCTCTCTCATAGCCACCTCCGCTAGACAGTGGGATGGTCATGTCTCTCTCTCTCTCTCATAGCCACCTCCGCTAGACAGTGGGATGGTCATGTCTCTCTCTCTCTCTCTCTCATAGCCACCTCCGCTAGACAGTGGGATGGCCATGTCTCTCTCTCTCTCTCTCTCTCTCTCTCTCTCTCATAGCCACCTCCGCTAGACAGTGGGATGGTCATGTCTCTCTCTCTCTCTCTCTCTCTCTCTCTCTCTCTCTCTCTCTCTCTCATAGCCACCTCCGCTAGACAGTGGGATGGCCATGTCTCTCTCTCTCTCTCTCTCTCTCTCTCTCATATAGCCACCTCCGCTAGACAGTGGGATGGTCATGTCTCTCTCTCTCTCTCTCTCTCTCATAGCCAGCTCTGCTAGACAGTGGGATGGTCATGTCTCTCTCCCTCTCTCTCTCTCTCTTTTAGACTGCTGGGGGACTTCCTTTGACACACTGAGCTCCTCTCTCATCTATCTTTCCATTTGTGTGCATCCATGTCCCAGAAATGCTTGTTACTAATTTAGCTCCGGGGAGTCATTCTCCGGAGTCCTTATGTTCTTTTCCCCCCAGCACGTTTCCTCGGATCAGGGAAGCGCCAAAAATCAGGGTAGCAGCTGTCCATGGTCCCGCTACATGTCCTGCGATGCCATGTTACATCCTGCTACGCTCTGCGGTGCCCAGCTACGTCCTGCTGTGCCTTGTAACGCCCACAGTGCCCTGCTATGCTACAAAGAACTACTACAAACTAACTCTTCATTCTAACCCCAACCGGCCCGTCAGACACCGCCTCCCAAGAGCCTGGGTCTGACCGAGGTTTCTGCCTAAAAGGAAGTTTTTCCTCGCCACTGTCGCACTGTTGCTTGCTCTGGAGGAAAAAACTGGAACTGTTGGGTCCTTGTGGATTCTGGAGTGTGGTCTAGACCTGCTCTATCTGTAAAGTGTCTTGAGATAACTTTTGTTGTGATTTGATACTATAAATAAATTGAATTGAATTGAATAGATGAACAGTAGTTTCATGTATTCCTGACCTTTAGTACTAGATGAACAGTAGTTTTGTGTATTCCTGACCTATAGTACTAGTTGAACAGTAGTTTCATGTATTCCTGACCTTTAGTACTAGATGAACATTAGTTTCATGTATTCCTGACCTTTAGTACTAGATGATCAGGGAGTTTTGTGTATTCCTGACCTTTAGTACTAGATGATCAGTGAGTTTTGTGTATTCCTGGCCTTTAGTACTAGATGATCAGTGAGTTTAGTGTATTCCTGACCTTTAGTACTAGATGATCAGTGAGTTTGTGTATTCCTGACCTTTAGTACTAGATGAACAGTAGTTTTGTGTATTCCTGACCTTTAGTATTAGATGTACAGTAGTACATGTGTCAAAGGTGGATTTTGGACAAATAATGTAAATGCATGAGAATTGCTGTAATGATTTGTTAATGGACTTATGGCATGTGTTTTTAGGATTTTAGCGCTTGCATGTTTTTATTCTGTTTGTTGCATGCGTAAGTTTTATTTACAGCTTTTTTATTGCATGAATTGTTTGTGTTTTTACCTTTTGACAAGACTGTAGCTCCTCCCTTTTTTACTCAGACTTAACGAGCTTGGGAAAAGACAAGTGGAGACACCTGAGCTTAATGGGGAGCAGGTGTGTTTGAGTGGGGCAGTGAAAAGGAAAGCAGGGATGCAGCAGAGGGGGGAAAAAACACGGGGCAGACAGAGGCGGCAGAGCAGAGGAGCTACGCAGCAGAGCAGAGCAGAGCAGAGCAGAGCAGAGCAGAGCAGAGCAGAGGAGAGGAGAGGAGAGGAGAGGAGAGAAGAGAAGGAAGAGAAAGAAGGAGAAGAAGATGTGACGCTGAGGAGTGGCTGAAGCGCTGGGCCGGCTCATGCGGCGACAAAGCTCGGGCCGCGCCCAGGCGGAGGTGGCGGGGCAATGCCGAGAACGGAGCAAGTGAACCGGAGGCCAATGTAACAAAAAAGGATAAATGAAAGCAGAGGGGACGCTGAGGAGCAGGAGCAGAAGAGTGGTGACAGAGCGGAGCAGAGCAGAAACAGAGCCCAAACGGACACGGAGGACAGTGGAAGCCGAAACGAGCAGACGGGCTGGAGAAGTGCCGGTGGGACAAGCCGTCCGAAGTGCGGGTGAACGTGTGGTGGTCCAGACCGGATTACGTCCATAGAGCCTGAAGCAACGGGGGACTGCAGCCACCCAAACAAGGAGTTCAACGCGAGTATACAGATGAGTGGAGGAAAGTCTTCCAGCTGTCCTCGGAGAGTGTGTGGGCAAAGAACTGCTTTGTGACTTTTTTGACTGAGAGCTCTCTTTGTTCTCCCCCAGTGTCAGCCAGGTGGAAACGTAACACGCAACGCGGACAAGTGAAAGGAAGAGCCTAGGCTTCCCGGGGCGGGATCAGCTGTTCTTAGGATAATCACAACTACGGACTTTAAAGAACACTGGGGACTAGTGACAATGACATTACTCTTAACTATTTAGCTTTTATTACATGAATCTTTTAACTTTTATATTTGTGTCTTTTGCTTAGCTGTTTTGCTAATTTTAACTTGTGTTTTAGAATAAAGTCACATTTTTTGTAAGTTGCTTGGGTTTTTACTCCATATTTTGTCAGTGGAATTATTGCTGGTATTTTAGTTTTGGTTTTTTAACACTCCCCCGTTCCTCAGTGGGGGTGTGACACATGTATATTGAGGTGTACTTCCTCACCGAGCCAGTACTCCCCAGCAGCGTTCCCAAAGCCAGTCTTGTACTGGTCCCAGCCCCGGTAGAAGTTCACCGAGCCGTCCATCCTGGTCTGGAACACCTGGAACACAAAGGTACCAACGCTGCACTGTCATCTCACTTTACTGGGAATACTTGGTTTCTTTTCACAGTCTGATAAAATAACACATCAAATCTCATCCCTCATATATACATATATATTTACATATTTAACAGGGGGATGTCTGACTGCACCATGTGGACTAGACGAGATCCGGGGGACAACCAGCCGAAATAGGTTTCTTCAGGAGGGGGGCCGGCGTCTCCCTTAGAGAATGGGTGAGAAGCTCAGTCATTGGAGTGGGGGGTTTGGAGTAGAGCCGCTGCTCCTTCACGTCAAAAGGAGCCAGTTGAGGAGATTCAGGCATCTGGTGAGGATGGCTCCTGGGTGCTCCCCTAGGGAGGTGGTCAAGGCACGTCCAGCTGGGAGGAGGTCTCGGGGAAGACCCAGGACTAGGTAGAGGGTCCAGCTGGGAGAAGGCTTTGGGGAAGACCCAGGACTAGGTGGAGGGTCCAGCTGGGAGGAGGCCTTGGGGAATACCCAGGACTAGGTGGAGGGTCAAGCTGGGAGGAGGCCTCGGAGAAGACACAGGGCTAGGTGGAGGGTCCAGCGGGGAGGAGGCCTCTGGGAAGACCCAGGACTAGGTGGAGGGAAAATATATCTAACCTGGCCTGGGAACGCCTCGGGATCCCCCAGTCGGAGCTGGTTGATGTGGCTCGGGAAAGGGAAGTTTGGGGTCCCCTGCTGGAGCTGGTCCACCGCAACCCGATACTGGATAAGAGGATGATGGATGGATGGTTGGATGGACTTATAGCTCCATGTCAATCAGTGTGTAGTGTGTAATGAAATGCATTTTCATGTTCTTCTCAAGTCGTTCTGCATTAGGAGGCTTTCCAAGAAGGCAGAAAGACATGGTCCAGGTCCAGGAGGGGGGGAGGGGGGAATCTTACTGAGTGCAAACAAGTTCACCATGTCTTTGAAAAAGGTGACAATATTGCAGGTTATAGTTGTTAACTGAAGCTACCAATTGAACCTTTGACTATGTGTGGACTAGACACAGTGAAGACATTGCAGTAGACACGTCCACCTCTGCTATAGTCCAACCTGAGTGGAACCTTTGGCCTCTTGCAGTGGTTGTGGTCTTCTTGACTAAGCCTGTGTCTTTTATTCATCGGGGTATGGTTTTGCAGGTTAATGTGTCTGAAAGTATGAACCACATACTTCAAGTCCCCCAACTATGAAAGTAGTACTCCCTGTGTACCTGAAGTATTTGAGCGATTGGAAAGAACCTCAGAACCAAAACTGGCGCTTAGCAAAAACTCACCGTCCACCGTCCTCGGACAGAGTCCATGTCGCAGTACACCTAAACACAAACACACAACCATTACCAAATGGCTTTCAAACACAATATATACAATATAATCACACAGGCTGGAACAAGTACTCTGATTACTATTACAACTAAGACTACTTCTATCTTGTGATCAGCATCAGTCCGAACTTATTTCTGTCAGACATGATCTCAATGGCCCTCATTTATGAAACGTGTATACAACGGGGGGGGGGGGGGAGGACTACACACAACAGAAAAAAGGTGTGCACCATTTTTTAGGCTGTGTGCGTCTGCACACCATCGCACAGGACAGGGTGCCAAGGATGTAGTGATAGAGCCGCTGATTCGATGCCCAGAGAGCAGGGTCCAGCACAGCCCCAACTGGAGGAAACAATCCTAACCCTAACCCGGGGGTGGAGGAAACACGCTCTCCCTCACAGCTGTTGCTTGGCTCTGACTCACGAAAAAAACGAGTAAAATGAAAAAACATATACTCCGCTACTGTGTGTTCATTTAAATACTGGGCCGCCTACCTGTAGGACTAAGAATTTGCAGTATAATCCTTTATATTACTATTAGGAGTATAATCCTGTATATTACTATTAGGAGTATACATACGTCACGGATGTCTAAATTAAATAATCTTCAGATGGAGTCCGATTTAATACGGCGACCTTGTTGACCCCATCAGTGCATCATCTGCTTCTTAGCCGGATGAGGTCTGTCCAGGTCGTAAATAGTAGGGACGAGGCCTCAGTACCCAGAATATATCGGGGGTGATAAGTACGATGGTTTCATCATCATACCTATTCTAAATTAGGGGACCGATGGGGGCCACTGTCTCACACTATCATCATACCTATTCTACATTAGGGGACCAATGGGAGCCACTGTCTCACACTATCATCATACCTATTCTACATTAGGGGACCAATGGGGGCCTTTGTCTCACACTATCATCATACCTATTCTACACTAAGGGGACCAATGGGGGCCTTTGTCTCACACTATCATCATACCTATTCTACATTAAGGGGGACCAATGGGGGCCACTGTCTCACACTATCATCATACCTATTCTACATTAGGGGACCAATGGGGGCCACCGTCTCACACTATCATCATACCTATTCTACATTAGGGGACCAATGGGGGCCACCGTCTCACACTATCATCATCGTCCCAGAGAGGAGGAGGTCTACCTGGACAGGAGATGTGGAGCTGATGGGGTAGATGGTGTACACTTTGGTTCGGTTGCTCTGAAATTTATAAATGTCGCTGCAGTCCTTGGGCAGGACGGGGGGGTAGCAGCTGGTCAGCATTGGCGCCAGGAGCAGGACCACGGCTGGAAGCAGCTGAAACATGGAGGAAGGTATGAAAGCTTCTGGATGTTTG